>NW_027638509.1:80000-83432 GCF_951216825.1 Electrona antarctica
TCAGGTGAATGTCTCTCTCTCTCTCTCTCTCTCAGCCTCTCAACATGTATGATAGCTTGGTAATGTACGTTCAGGTGAATGTCTCTCTCTCTCTCTCTCTCTCAGCCTCTCAACATGTATGATAGCTTGGTAATGTACGTTCAGGTGAATGTCTCTCTCTCAGCCTCTCAACATGTATGATAGCTTGGTAATGTACGTTCAGGTGAATGTCTCTCTCTCTCTCTCTCTCAGCCTCTCAACATGTATGATAGCTTGGTAATGTGCATTCAGGTGAATGTCTCTCTCTCTCTCAGCCTCTCAACATGTATGATAGCTTGGTAATGTACGTTCAGGTGAATGTCTGTCTCTCTCTCTCTCAGCCTCTCAACATGTATGATAGCTTGGTAATGTACGTTCAGGTGAATGTCTCTCTCTCTCTCTCTCAGCCTCTCAACATGTATGATAGCTTGGTAATGTACGTTCAGGTGAATGTCTCTCTCTCTCTCAGCCTCTCAACATGTATGATAGCTTGGTAATGTACGTTCAGGTGAATGTCTCTCTCTCTCTCAGCCTCTCAACATGTATGATAGCTTGGTAATGTACGTTCAGGTGAATGTCTCTCTCTCTCTCAGCCTCTCAACATGTATGATAGCTTGGTAATGTACGTTCAGGTGAATGTCTCTCTCTCTCTCTCTCTCAGCCTCTCAACATGTATGATAGCTTGGTAATGTACGTTCAGGTGAATGTCTCTCCCTCTCTCTCAGCCTCTCAACATGTATGATAGCTTGGTAATGTACGTTCAGGTGAATGTCTCTCTCTCTCTCTCTCTCTCAGCCTCTCAACATGTATGATAGCTTGGTAATGTACGTTCAGGTGAATGTCTCCCTCTCTCTCTCAGCCTCTCAACATGTATGATAGCTTGGTAATGTACGTTCAGGTGAATGTCTCTCTCTCTCTCTCAGCCTCTCAACATGTATGATAGCTTGGTAATGTACGTTCAGGTGAATGTCTCTCTCTCTCTCTCTCTCTCAGCCTCTCAACATGTATGATAGCTTGGTAATGTACGTTCAGGTGAATGTATCTCTCTCTCTCTCAGCCTCTCAACATGTATGATAGCTTGGTAATGTACGTTCAGGTGAATGTCTCTCTCTCTCTCTCTCTCTCAGCCTCTCAACATGTATGATAGCTTGGTAATGTACGTTCAGGTGAATGTCTCTCTCTCTCTCAGCCTCTCAACATGTATGATAGCTTGGTAATGTACGTTCAAGTGAATCTCTCTCTCTCTCTCTCAGCCTCTCAACATGTATGATAGCTTGGTAATGTACGTTCAGGTGAATGTCTCTCTCTCTCTCTCAGCCTCTCAACATGTATGATAGCTTGGTAATGTACGTTCAGGTGAATGTCTCTCTCTCTCTCTCTCAGCCTCTCAACATGTATGATAGCTTGGTAATGTACGTTCAGGTGAATGTCTCTCTCTCTCTCTCTCAGCCTCTCAACATGTATGATAGCTTGGTAATGTACGTTCAGGTGAATGTCTCTCTCTCTCTCTCACAGCCTCTCAACATGTATGATAGCTTGGTAATGTACGTTCAGGTGAATGTCTCTCTCTCTCTCTCAGCCTCTCAACATGTATGATAGCTTGGTAATGTACGTTCAGGTGAATGTCTCTCTCTCTCTCTCTCTCTCTCTCAGCCTCTCAACATGTATGATAGCTTGGTAATGTACGTTCAGGTGAATGTCTCTCTCTCTCTCAGCCTCTCAACATGTATGATAGCTTGGTAATGTACGTTCAGGTGAATGTCTCTCTCTCTCTCTCAGCCTCTCAACATGTATGATAGCTTGGTAATGTACGTTCAGGTGAATGTCTCTCTCTCTCTCTCAGCCTCTCAACATGTATGATAGCTTGGTAATGTACGTTCAGGTGAATGTCTCTCTCTCTCTCAGCCTCTCAACATGTATGATAGCTTGGTAATGTACGTTCAGGTGAATGTCTCTCTCTCTCTCTCAGCCTCTCAACATGTATGATAGCTTGGTAATGTACGTTCAGGTGAATGTCTCTCTCTCTCTCTCAGCCTCTCAACATGTATGATAGCTTGGTAATGTACGTTCAGGTGAATGTCTCTCTCTCTCTCAGCCTCTCAACATGTATGATAGCTTGGTAATGTACGTTCAGGTGAATGTCTCTCTCTCTCAGCCTCTCAACATGTATGATAGCTTGGTAATGTACGTTCAGGTGAATGTCTCTCTCTCTCAGCCTCTCAACATGTATGATAGCTTGGTAATGTACGTTCAGGTGAATGTCTCTCTCTCTCAGCCTCTCAACATGTATGATAGCTTGGTAATGTACGTTCAGGTGAATGTCTCTCTCTCTCTCTCTCAGCCTCTCAACATGTATGATAGCTTGGTAATGTACGTTCAGGTGAATGTCTCTCTCTCTCTCTCTCAGCCTCTCAACATGTATGATAGCTTGGTAATGTACGTTCAGGTGAATGTCTCTCTCTCTCTCTCAGCCTCTCAACATGTATGATAGCTTGGTAATGTACGTTCAGGTGAATGTCTCTCTCTCTCTCTCTCTCTCAGCCTCTCAACATGTATGATAGCTTGGTAATGTACGTTCAGGTGAATGTCTCTCTCTCTCTCTCTCAGCCTCTCAACATGTATGATAGCTTGGTAATGTACGTTCAGGTGAATGTCTCTCTCTCTCTCTCAGCCTCTCAACATGTATGATAGCTTGGTAATGTACGTTCAGGTGAATGTCTCTCTCTCTCTCTCTCTCTCAGCCTCTCAACATGTATGATAGCTTGGTAATGTACGTTCAGGTGAATGTCTCTCTCTCTCTCAGCCTCTCAACATGTATGATAGCTTGGTAATGTACGTTCAGGTGAATGTCTCTCTCTCTCTCTCAGCCTCTCAACATGTATGATAGCTTGGTAATGTACGTTCAGGTGAATGTCTCTCTCAGCCTCTCAACATGTATGATAGCTTGGTAATGTACGTTCAGGTGAATGTCTCTCTCTCTCTCTCAGCCTCTCAACATGTATGATAGCTTGGTAATGTACGTTCAGGTGAATGTCTCTCTCTCTCTCTCTCAGCCTCTCAACATGTATGATAGCTTGGTAATGTACGTTCAGGTGAATGTCTCTCTCTCTCTCAGCCTCTCAACATGTATGATAGCTTGGTAATGTACGTTCAGGTGAATGTCTCTCTCTCTCTCAGCCTCTCAACATGTATGATAGCTTGGTAATGTACGTTCAGGTGAATGTCTCTCTCAGCCTCTCAACATGTATGATAGCTTGGTAATGTACGTTCAGGTGAATGTCTCTCTCTCTCTCTCAGCCTCTCAACATGTATGATAGCTTGGTAATGTACGTTCAGGTGAATGTCTCTCTCTCTCTCAGCCTCTCAACATGTATGATAGCTTGGTAATGTACGTTCAGGTGAATGTCTCTCTCT
>NW_027638508.1:0-5000 GCF_951216825.1 Electrona antarctica
TTTATTTCATATTTACATGTCTTCTGTGGTCTCTAACATTACCACCTATAGCTACATGTTTAAGCATTTATTTCATATTTACATGTCTTCTGTGGTCTCTAACATTACACCTAGCTACATGTTTAAAGCATTTATTTCATATTTACATGTCTTCTGTGGTCTCTAACATTACACCTATAGCTACATGTTTAAGCATTTATTTCATATTTACATGTCTTCTGTGTACTCTAACATTACACCTAGCTACATGTTTAAACATTTATTTCATATTTACATGTCTTCTGTGGACTCTAACATTACACCTAGCTACATGTTTAAGCATTTATTTCATATTTACATGTCTTCTGTGTACTCTAACATTACACCTAGCTACATGTTTAAGCATTTATTTCATATTTACATGTCTTCTGTGGTCTCTAACATTACACCTAGCTACATGTTTAAGCATTTATTTCATATTTACATGTCTTCTGTGGTCTCTAACATTACACCTAGCTACATGTTTAAGCATTTATTTCATATTTACATGTCTTCTGTGGACTCTAACATTACACCTAGCTACATGTTTAAGCATTTATTTCATATTTACATGTCTTATGTGGACTCTAACATTACACCTAGCTACATGTTTAAGCATTTATTTCATATTTACATGTCGATTTTAGCTCTGACACTTATTTCAGGCTTACAGCAATAATGCATACACTCACTGGACAGAGGTTTACAAACCTACAAGAACACGCTCCAAACACAGAGCTTAAATAGTTTGACGTCAATATCGGTAGAGGGCGCTAAGTCCACAGGTTCATATACTTTATAGGGGGATTTTAGATCGCCTCATGAAGAATCAACTGACTGAGAGAAAACACTATTGTTACTGCTGCTGAATTAGTTACATTTTCACTAGAAAATATATGAGTGACTGACTGTCTCAAACGATACAGAGACACCTCCCTGACAATATAACGATACAGAGACACCTCCCTGACAATATAACGATACAGAGACACCTCCCTGACAATAACGCAGAGACAGCTTGTTTATTTTTGGACCACAACGCTTATAGTAGACGATTTTAAGATGAGCCCATGTTATTCTCCATAGAGAAATTACTTCCGCGAACCAGGGGAATCGAGGGGACGAGCGAGTTACGTCAGGACTTCGGCGCTCTATAGGCAGGGGTACCAACAAGACACAGGTGAACTCAAAATACAATCAGACACAGGATAGGATAACAGGCAAACAGAACACAGGTGACTATAGGATACAATAATCAAGTAGGTAAGACAGAACAGGAAACACCAACAAGAGGAGGCAGGAAGGCACAGAACAATACTACAAAATAAGATAGGACACAAAACCAACAGAACAGAAAACCAAACAGGACAGGAAGACGAGGCAAAACACTGAACATACAGAAAATAACAGAATAAGTCTCAAAACCTCTTAAGGAATGCAGTAAACATGCAAGAATAATAACAACAACTTCCTGTCTTGACTTAAGCAAATACAGAACATAAATCAACTACATAACCGTTAACCCTTAGAAGGTGAAAGACGCCAATTGGCGTCTTCATCAGAATTCCGTAAATGATCAATGACGCCAATTGGCGTCTTCACAGTTTTTGATGAATCTAAACATATTAATATGCTCCGAAGCGCTGTTTAAATTCCTGAGCTTATATTCCAACTACATTACCCAGAAAACCCGTGTCACGTGACACACGTGTACGTGTTGCCATTGGAAGCTGGTCCCACCCCCTGTAAACAGTGGGGGCAGAGGGAGTCTTCATAGTTTTCATTGTTTTGCCTGTTTGCCGTCTCGCCCGAGCGATTTTCTAGCAGAAAAAGTTGAAAGCAGTACTATTTATTTGAGCGAGTTTTGTGGTAGTAGTATTGATCCATACGCGTCCCAGTCGCCTTCTCCAGGCGGAGTAGCCCTGGTCCAGTGCTTACAGCGAGACTCGCTGCTCCCTCCCTCCTTTTTTCATTGTCTCCCCATCGTCGTCCGATGAGCTATACCGGGAAACCATTGAAGAAGACGATCAACCCGGAATGTTTTGAGGTAATCTTATTGTAGAAAATGCCCTTCTATAGTGATCAGAAATCATAAGATGATCGCTACAAATAGATGCTTGGATAATTACTACTACTAGTCAGATCATGACGCCAGAATGACTCACCACGATGGCCCCCAGCCATTAGCCAGCACCGAAGGTGCTGGCTAAAGGTGTTGGTCGGTGCATTGGTGCTGGCTAAGGGCTGGAGGGGGGGGTTGGTGTCGATCGGTTGGTTGGTGCAGTACAAATGTATCGTAGCAGGCATGCACGCATGGCAGTACAAGTATTTTATATTGTAGCGTGCCTTATAGGCGATCTGATCTTTAGAGTAATGTTCGCTCCTTTTATTTACTGTCTACAAAGACGGAGAACAAACATGCATCGTTTACTGAAGCAACGCGTGGTTATGATGACGTTGCTACAAGGATCGGAGGGGGGACGGGGAGTGAAGCTAACAGTAGCGTATTATATAAGATCTGTATGACGTTTCATTGACGTCTGAGCTTGCATGATAATTGCATTCATTGTATATTGTATACAATCATGATTGTACATTGTTTAGTGTGTCTCCGTGTGATGATGATGATGACGATGATGTCAGATAGCCTACGTCCCCCCCCCCCCCCCCCAACTGGCTATTGGCCGGGCTGACTACAGCTAAATGTTTATTTTTATATATTTAGAACTGGCATCGGAGGAGGAGGATGATGATGATGATGATGATGATGATGAAGACGAAGAGTCAAGACTGCGATGGAGTTCTCCGACACTGAACCGGATGCATTCATTCATTTCAGTTGTTGTTTTTTTTAAATTTAGCCTACACACACACACACCGTCAAGAACAACTGGAATGCAGTGGTTTGGGGACACTGGGGAGTTTGGGGACAACTGTTTTGTATGTAGGCCTATTTATTTTCTGTAATATTTATTATAATTGTATTATGTTAGTAGTCATAAAAAATAAAAGACAAGCTTTTACAATGAGTTAGACCTGTCATGGCTATTTTGTTCACTAGTCTGAGGTTTATGGTTTGACTAAGCGAGTTTCAACTGTGATTTACTCTGTAACGGTAGATGGTAAGAACCCAATTTTTTTGTTATAATACAGTATACATTCAAGTCTATATTTTGATACATATCATGGGCACAAAGTCATATCAAAACAATGTCCTTGGATGAGTTTTTTATCAAAACTGTTTCTTCACAACAGGTTTTTGAGATACATGCATGAATAGACACGGTACTGGTAAGACTATGTAAACATGGTATATATCAAAATGTGCGTTAGAATGTCTAATTTTACCCCAAAAAAGAATTGAGTTTATATGATGTTCCATTTCAGAGCTAGGGGGACTTTTAGCTGGATAGGTCAGATTGATCATGACTGACCATGCTATTTATAGATGGCAAAATATCTACAGTGGTACATGTGAGAAACTTTTTATTTCATTTTAATTTAACTAGACAACTCACCCTTTAAAATGAGATATTGCATGGCTATGTACGCCCAGCAGAAAAAAAGTTATTTAGAAAATAAAACTTCAACCGGTCATAACTTTTTTTGTTGTCCTAGAAACACTACCCAGTGTAAATGCAGGCTCTTTTAAATGGCTTCCAACACCACAACTAAACATTTTATCAACTCAGTTCATTTTTTTCCTGGAAGCAGACAAGCCAAGCTTTCTCTGAAGGTCTTTCGTTGTCACACATTCACAGCAGAGAATTTTCAATAAATCATTCAAAAACGCCATTCTGCCATAGAGAAGTCTAAAAACTATATAGAAATCCTTGAAACTCTCAAATAGTTAAGGTGGAGCCAAATATTAGTCCAGTGGTTCAGACTTAAAGTCACTGCTCAAATTCCAAGGCAGAGGAGCGAGGCGTGGCAGATGCACTGATTGAAGGCGTGCTCTTTACTGGTGAATTGTATGACAACATATGTGACCAGATTTGACTGAGAGACTGCCATCGCGCACATTCCAGCTTTTCACCAGAGGAGAAAAATTTTTTTTTTTTTTTTTTCCAAAAATGAGTTAATAGCACAGGCAGACTCTTCACATACTAGAGCATGTCTGAAATAAGTGTCAGAGCTGATATCGACATGTAAATATGAAATACATGCTTAAACATGTAGCTAGGTGTAATGTTAGAGACCACAGAAGTGAACCTTTCAAGCCTGTTTTCTCAACTCGCTGTTTTCTGCAAGACATTACTCTATAAGCCATATCTCCAAAACTGGTGGGTCAAACTGAACAACCAATGTCAATTTGAAGCTATGATTCCCTGCTTTCATATGATATGAAAAACGAAAATTCTAAAAAATCCAATGGCAGTCCCTCAGTCACATTTAGTCACATATGGTCCACATTTCACAATAATACGTCACGCCTTGCAAACGTGAAGCGAGAACGTAGGCGTTGTTGCCTGGATCAACACAGGTCTCCTCCAGGTCTGGATCAACACAGGTCTCCTCCAGGTCTGGATCAACACAGGTCTCCTTCAGGTCTGGATCAACACAGGTCTCCTTCAGGTCTGGATCAACACAGGTCTCCTCCAGGTCTGGATCAACACAGGTCTCCTTCAGGTCTGGATCAACACAGGTCTCCTCCAGGTCTGGATCAACACAGGTCTCCTCCAGGTCTGGATCAACACAGGTCTCCTCCAGGTCTGGATCAACACAGGTCTCCTCCAGGTCTGGATCAACACAGGTCTCCTCCAGGTCTGGATCAACACAGGTCTCCTCCAGGTCTGGATCAACACAGGTCTCCACCAGGTCTGGATCAACACAGGTCTCCTCCAGGTCTGGATCAACACAGGTCTCCTCCAGGTCTGGATCAACACAGGTCTCCTCCAGGTCTGGATCAACACAGGTCTCCTCCAGGTCTGGATCAACACAGGTCTCCTCCAGGTCTGGATCAACACAGGTCTCCTCCAGGT
>NW_027638508.1:10000-42500 GCF_951216825.1 Electrona antarctica
ATCCTGGGCGCTACACTTCCTCTGCCAACCTCAGAATCAAACTTTATTGTCACATCACATTACAAGTAACATGGGTGAAATTCTTGTTTGTGCAGGCTGGGGAGGGCAGCGGACTGACCTCATGCTTCCTTCTATGCATGAGGAGTCCAAGCTGCTTCTTTTCACCTGTTTCCCCGGCCAGACATAGCGTGGAAGGAACACGTTATTCCAACCAGTTCCTTTCCCCTCCATCAGGCGCCCCGGCTGGCCAGGGGGAGGCAGTTTAGAGACCAGGATTACTCAGTGGTGTCATGCTCGTAGAACCAGTGCAGTGCGTGCACGCTAGAACGCGTCCCACTAGATTCAAGAGAAGACGCACCTAATCAACCTCGCGTCACCAGACTTTCCAAGACGCACAAAGTACCCAGTGGTCTAGGTTTACCGGCGCCCCCCCCCCACTCTATTTTCATGCTGTGTCAAGTACCGTGCCGAATCAAATGGCTACTACTAGGGGCACGGTGGCACAGTTGGTAGTGCTGTCGCCTCACAGCTAGAAGGTCCTGGGTTCGATTCCCGCTGGGGACACTGTGGGCGCTGGCGGCGTGTCTCTCCTCCGCGTCATCAGTGCCCATACCCGAGGCGGGGTTGGCGAAAGGGCCTTTCTGTGTGGAGTTTGCATGTTCTCCCCGTGTCCCCTAGGGAAGGTACCCTCACAAAAACATGCAGTAATCCTGGTCTCTAAAACTACCTCCCCCTGGCCAGCCGGGGCGCCTGATGGAGGGGAAAGGAACTGGTCGGAATAACGTGTTCCTTCCATGCGCTACGTCCGGCCAGGGAAACTCCCCCCTGTCAGGTGAAAAGAAGCAGCTTGGACTCCTCATGCATAGAAGGAGGCATGAGGTCAGTCCGCTGCCCCCCCAGGTTGGCAGAGGAAGTGTAGCGCCCAGGATTACATTAGATAATTGGCACTGGGTGAAAAAACTGGGTTACAAAATTGTGGGAAAATTTTTATCCCACAATTTTGTAACCCAGTTTTTTTTGTAACCCAGTTTTTTCAAAATTGTGGGATAAAAATTATTAAAAAAAAAAAAAGCTACTACTTTGCATAACAACAGGACAGGACAGCTTTAACTGTTTATACCTGAGTGCATGTAGCCTATATGGCAAGCATGCACACTTACAGCAGTAGGCTATGGCTCCAGTAGGCTACTGCTGTGAGGTGTTCTGCACACAAGAATAATGCCCCCTCCTCCATCAAAGAACAGAGTCATTCGTCAAAAACAAACTTTGTAGTATCGATAAAGATGTTTGATTATACTACGGCGGCGTTTCTGGTGTGGGTCAGACTCCCATTGGCTCATGCAGCATGACTGCATATCAAATTGGGGGTCCTAACTGCAACGGGACAGCGACCACGTCCGCAGCGCACAGCGTTGCATCTTAAAACAAGGTGAATAAAGAAGTGTCATTGTGTGAAAGCATGTCTCAACTCCCGCGCTGCTCTGCACGGTAATAATAGGATATCAGGGAAACAACATGCTATTACTTTACTTTCTCCTCTGCAAATACAAGCACCATGTGCATCAGCAGCGTCTCTGTCTCTCTGCTCAGTGTGTGAACACCAGCAGCGTCTCTGTCTCTGTCTCTCTGCTCAGTGTGTGAACACCAGCAGCGTCTCCGTCTCTGTCTCTCTGCTCAGTGTGTGAACACCAGCAGCGTCTCCGTCTCTGTCTCTCTGCTCAGTGTGTGAACACCAGCAGCGTCTCTGTCTCTCTGCTCAGTGTGTGAACACCAGCAGCGTCTCTGTCTCTCTGCTCAGTGTGTGAACACCAGCAGCGTCTCTGTCTCTGTCTCTCTGCTCAGTGTGTGAACACCAGCAGCGTCTCTGTCTCTGTCTCTCTGCTCAGTGTGTGAACACCAGCAGCGTCTCTGTCTCTGTCTCTCTGCTCAGTGTGTGAACACCAGCAGCGTCTCTGTCTCTCTGCTCAGTGTGTGAACACCAGCAGCGTCTCTGTCTCTCTGCTCAGTGTGTGAACACGAGCAGCGTTTTTGTCTCTGTCTCTCTGCTCAGTGTGTGAACACCAGCAGCGTCTCCGTCTCTGTCTCTCTGCTCAGTGTGTGAACACCAGCAGCGTCTCCGTCTCTGTCTCTCTGCTCAGTGTGTGAACAACACGGTGAAATGTTTGTATGAAGCCTTTATTAAGCTCTGACAGCCACGCTAGAGAAGTGAGCCGTCTCTAAACAATGACACGGAGCATATATATATATATATATATATATAGGCCTCGATCTGGTTGCATTGTTTGTGGCATCATTGCTGACTTATTTCAGTTTGACAGCTTTAGATTTTTAAATAGAATTCCTTCCTTTCTTTTTTATCCGATTGTAACTATTTCGACATTTTTCTCTTTTTTCTCCAGTTGTATTGTTGATGGTAAACCGTAGACACTCTGGCTGTCCCCACCATGCTCCTCCCTGGCAGGAGACCCAGAGAAAGGACACTGTCTGTCCCCGCCATGCTCCTCCCTGGCAGGAGACCCAGAGAAAGGACACTGTCTGTCCCCACCATGCTCCTCCCTGGCAGGAGACCCAGAGAAAGGACACTGTCTGTCCCCCACCATGCTCCTCCCTGGCAGGAGACCCAGAGAAAGGACACTGTCTGTCCCCGCCATGCTCCTCCCTGGCAGGAGACCCAGAGAAAGGACACTGTCTGTCCCCACCATGCTCCTCCCTGGCAGGAGACCCAGAGAAAGGACACTGTCTGTCCCCACCATGCTCCTCCCTGGCAGGAGACCCAGAGAAAGGACTCTGTCTGTCCCCACCATGCTCCTCCCTGGCAGGAGACCCAGAGAAAGGCTTATGCAGGTCAGGCTAATCTAGTGAGCGACCTGATTATCCACCCAAATTAACCAAATTAATTACTGTCAGTTCGACACTGTCTGTGTGTGCGTGCGTGTGCGTGTGCGTCTGTCTGTCTGTCTGTGCATGCGTGCGTGCGTGCGTGCGTGCGTGCGTGCGTGCGTGCGTGCGTGCGTGCGTGTACGGAATGACAGGTTTAACTGTGCAATGCAGTCTGAAAAGTGCCCAACAAGCCCAAAAGCTGATTTGCATATTACGTGGTAAACTGTAGTATTTTTATACTGTAGATGCATTGTCTAAACTGTATAAGGGTGCAATCAAAGTGAAATTCCTTGCGGGTCTATAATATGTTCACACTCTCAGAGTTTAGGTCGACACCGTTCTGGGGATCTCGCCGTACAATAGCGTGGGTTTCTCCTTCTGTTCACCCAACCTTAAGGTGACATTGTCACCAGGCAGGACGTCCCAGTGGGCCTATGCCCAAACCCCAACCCCCGTCCCCCGGTTTAGTGGCACTGCCACGGCTTAGTGTTTAGTACTACGACTGCCTCTTAACATCCCCCACACACACACACACACACACACACACACACACACACACACACACACACACACACACACACACACACACACACCTCCCCGTCCTGTTAAAAATATCACTGCTCACTGTGTATAGCTCTGGTGTGTGTGTCTCTTTCTTTAGCCGTGGCCATATTGGCATCCTCTCTCTCTCTCTCTCTCTCTCTCTCTCTCTCTCTCTCTCTCTCTCTGTCTCTCTCTCTCTGCCAGGGATATTTCTGACCCTGTTCTGGCAGTGAACCGTACTGTTGCAGGAGGAAGGCAGCCCCCCCCACAGCCCCCCCAGCCCCCACCCCCCCCCCACCCCAGCCCCACAGAAGGCCTGACAACAGCACAGCTGTTGCCCCCGTTATATATACACACACTGCATACAGTATGTGTCATCTCCTCTCTCTCTCTCTCTCTCTCTCTCTCTGTCTCTCTCTCTCTCTCTCTGTCTCTCTCTCTCTCTCTCTCTCTCTCTCTCTCTCTCTGTCTCTCTCTCTCTCTCTCTGTCTCTCTCCTCTCTCTCTCTCTCTCTCTCTCTCTCTCTCTCTCTCTCTCTCTCTCTCTCTCTCTCTCTCTCTCTCTCTCTCTCTCTCTCTCTCTCTCTCTCTCTCTCTCTCTCTCTCTCATGTTGTCAAATGGCAAATAATAGCACAGTAAAGATGATAATAAATCCAATATGATGTGTGTAGTTCTTTATAGATCTAGCCTCTTCATTTTTACGTCGAAGTACACCAGATTGAAGCATTTTCATCGCAAATTAAAAAAAGAAATGTCTGGAGCCCAGGGGGCCAAGCACCCCCGGACCCCTGGTGGGGCAGCGTTACCATTCCCTCACTACGGCCCTGGTGGGGGCCCATGGAAAATAGTATTGCATAGGGCCACCTGAGTCCTAGAACTGGCACTGCCTGTTTGATTTAACAACGCAATATGTAATGAAGATTTGTCCCCTCTAAAATCTCAATTGACACCTCAGTAATTTCGTCTTGCAGCCGGCCCTGCTCACTCACACACACACTCAGTCATTTCGTCCTGCAGCCGGCCCTGCTCACACACACACTCAGTCATTTCGTCCTGCAGCCGGCCCTGCTCACACACACACTCAGTCATTTCGTCCTGCAGCCGGTCTTGCTCACACACACACTCAGTCATTTCGTCCTGCAGCCGGTCTTGCTCACACACACACTCAGTCATTTCGTCCTGCAGCCGGCCCTGCTCACACACACACACTCAGTCAGTCATTTCGTCTTGCAGCCTGCCCTGCTCACACACACACTCAAACCTTCCCATTATCAATCCTTTGACTCTGAATTTTCATGTAGCTCCGAAAAGTGTAACCAAATCAAATGGATGAGTCCTCCTCCTCCTCCACCTCCTCCTCCTCTCCCTCCTCCTCCTCCTCCTCCTCCTCCTCCACCTCCTCCTCCTCTCCCTCCTCCACCTCCTCCTCCTCCTCCACCTCCTCCTCCTCCTCCTCTCCCTCCTCCTCCTCCTCCTCCTCCTCCACCTCCTCCTCCTCTCCCTCCTCCACCTCCTCCTCCTCCTCCTCCACCTCCTCCTCCTCTCCCTCCTCCTCCTCCACCTCCTCCTCCTCTCCCTCCTCCTCCTCCTCTCCCTCCTCCTCCACCTCCACCACCACCACCTCCTCCTCCTCCTCCTCCTCCTCCTCCTCTGAATTTAATTAGCTGACTATAGCACTGGTTAAAGACATTAAAGTAAAGTTCCCTGGCTGTCTATTTAAGGGTCATTCAAGCTCATAGAGTCTAAGTTACAACGACATGAAACATTGGATTAAGCGACATCATTCGTCCTAATAAATGATATAGTTATAGTATACACGATAGAGATCTTTACGGATTCAAAATGGACCCAAACCATAATGGACCTGAAATTGCTTCTGAGATCAGAGAGACGACAAAGAAAGAGGCACCTGTGCAATGTAATGATTATTAAATCACAGTGTTTCCACCTCGTCCTCAATGTAATGATTATTAAATCACAGTGTTTCCACCTCGTCCTCAATGTAATGATTATTAAATCACAGTGTTTCCACCTCGTCCTCAATGTAATGATTATTAAATCACAGTGTTTCCACCTCGTCCTCAATGTAATGATTATTAAATCACAGTGTTTACACCTCGTCCTCAATGTAATGATTATTAAATCACAGTGTTTCCACCTCGTCCTCAATGTAATGATTATTAAATCACAGTGTTTCCACCTCGTCCTCAATGTAATGATTATTAAATCACAGTGTTTCCACCTCGTCCTCAATGTAATGATTATTAAATCACAGTGTTTCCACCTCGTCCTCAATGTAATGATTATTAAATCACAGTGTTTCCACCTCGTCCTCAATGTAATGATTATTAAATCACAGTGTTTCCACCTCGTCCTCAATGTAATGATTATTAAATCACAGTGTTTCCACCTCGTCCTCAATGTAATGATTATTAAATCACAGTGTTTCCACCTCGTCCTCAATGTAATGATTATTAAATCACAGTGTTTCCACCTCGTCCTCAATGTAATGATTATTAAATCACAGTGTTTCCACCTCGTCCTCAATGTAATGATTATTAAATCACAGTGTTTCCACCTCGTCCTCAATGAATAAATGTAGTTCATGATCACACAGTCATACGGTTGACTCAGTCCACGGAGGTTCGATGCGTTGTTGTGCATTTGTATGCTATCTTTTTCACTTTAACCGACAGAGACCATCGCACCTGATCTGCTCCCCTTCATCACCTCCATCATCAACACCTCAGTAACCTCAGGCTGCGTCCCATCTGCCCTCAAGTCAGCCAGAGTAACACCACTCCTCAAGAAACCAACCCTTGACCCCTCAGATGTCAAGAACTACAGACCGGTATCACTGCTTTCATTTCTATCAAAAAGCATTGAACGTGTTGTCTCCAACCAGCTCTCTCTCCATCTCTCACATAACAACCTGCTAGATCCCAACCAGTCCGGATTCAAAAAAGCCCACTCCACAGAAACTGCCCTGCTGGCAGTCACAGAAGCACTACATGCTGCCCAGGCTGCTTCCCACTCTGCAGTCCTGATTCTCCTAGACCTATCAGCAGCATTTGACACAGTGAACCACCAGCTGCTCCTAGACACCCTAGCGGATCTAGGCATCGGCGGGACGGCACTAAAGTGGTTCTCCTCTTACCTCACCGACCGGACCTACCAGGTCTCCTGGAAAGGTCTGTTATCATCCCCCCGAACCCTCCAAACTGGGGTCCCACAGGGATCTGTACTTGGTCCCCTCCTTTTCTCACTGTACACTAAATCCCTTGGCACTATCATCTCTGCTCACAATATATCCTATCACTGTTATGCCGATGACACACAACTGTTTCTATCCTTCCCCCCCTCTGCCACCCAGGTGGAAGAGCGCATCACTGCTTGCCTGGCTGACATCTCACAGTGGATGTCCTCCAACCACCTCAAGCTGAACCCAGACAAGACTGAGCTTCTCTTCTTCCCAGCTAAGTCCTGCCCGATGCGGGAGCTAACTATTTCCGTAGACAACGCCCTGGTAACGTCTGTCCCAACAGCCAGGAACCTTGGTGTTGTCCTGGACAGTCAGCTCTCGTTCAAAACTCACATCACAGCTGTCACTCGATCCTGTAGGTTCACACTCTATAACATACGACGAATTAGACCGTTCCTCACCCAGGAATCATCCCAGCTCCTAATCCAGACAACAGTCCTGTCAAAACTTGACTATTGTAACTCTCTCCTTACTGGCCTACCGGCATGTGCACTGAAGCCTCTCCAACTGATCCAAAATGCCGCAGCTCGCTTGGTCTTCAACCAGCCAAAATTCTCACATGTCTCCCCCCTGCTCCGCTCCCTGCACTGGCTCCCGGTCGCTGCCCGCACAGAATACAAAACTCTGATGTTGGCATTTAAAGCAACCAAAGGTATGGCTCCCCCATATCTTGCCAGCATGATTGAACCCTACAAACCCTCCCGCGCACTCAGATCAGCCAACGCAGGGAAGCTGGAAGTACCCTCACTAAAAACGCTGGGACAACGCTCCACACGTCCCAAACTCTTCTCCCTTCTGGCCCCAAAACTGTGGAATGCACTTCCCGTTGCAATCAGAACTGCAGCATCACTCCCGATCTTCCGCCGTAGTCTGAAAACCCACCTTTTCAGACTCCATCATGGCCCATAGCACTTACCCTACCCCCTTAGACAGCACTTCTTAGACTTATATAGCATTTGAAACAGACTTATAGCATGTCATGTAGACAGCACAATAAGTGCATTGTATGTAGTCATAGCACTTCATAGTATATATGTACAGCATAGTATAGCATATATGTGTAGTTTATATGTATAGTGTCATTATATAGATATGTTCTAGTTATAGTTTATATGTATAGTGTCATTATATAGATATGTTCTAGTCACGGTCTTAGCTTACGCATGTTTCGCGATAAATGCATTTTTTTACATATGTGATGTATTCCCATGCTTTTTGTTCTTGCCTATTGTAAATCGCTCTGGATTAAGAGCGTCTGCTAAATGCCTAAATTGTAAATTGTAAATTGTAAGAGAAACAGTCAGAAACGTTGTTCCCCCATATGTTCATTATGTCACAGCAGCCCCTGCTGTTGTCACACCTACTAGCCTACAGCCAGCATACCCATGATTGTTGTGGATTAGCTTGTCTGGCACCTTGAGAGGGCTGCAGAATGGTTGTTACAGACTAGAGAGGCCCCTTGAGAGGGCTGCAGAATGGTTGTTGCAGACTATAGAGGCACCTTGAGAGGGCTGCAGAATGGTTGTTGAAGACTAGAGAGGTACCTTGTGATGCAGAATGGTCGTTGCAGACTAGAGAGGTACCTTGAGAGGGCTGCAGAATGGTTGTTGCAGACTAGAGAGGCACCTTGAGAGGGCTGCAGAATGGTTGTTGCAGACTATAGAGGTACCTTGAGAGGGCTGCAGAATGGTTGTTGCAGACTATAGAGGCACCTTGAGAGGGCTGCAGAATGGTTGTTGCAGACTAGAGAGGTACCTTGAGAGGGCTGCAGAATGGTTGTTGCAGACTAGAGAGGCACCTTGAGAGGGCTGCAGAATGGTTGTTGCAGACTAGAGAGGTACCTTGAGAGGGCTGCAGAATGGTTGTTGCAGACTAGAGAGGCACCTTGAGAGGGCTGCAGAATGGTTGTTGCAGACTAGAGAGCTACCTTGAGAGGGCTGCAGAATGGTTGTTGCAGACTATAGAGGCACCTTGAGAGGGCTGCAGAATGGTTGTTGCAGACTAGAGAGGTACCTTGAGAGGGCTGCAGAATGGTTGTTGCAGACTAGAGAGGCACCTTGAGAGGGCTGCAGAATGGTTGTTGCAGACTAGAGAGGTACCTTGAGAGGGCTGCAGAATGGTTGTTGCAGACTAGAGAGGTATCTTGAGAGGGCTGCAGAATGGTTGTTGCAGACTAGAGAGGTACCTTGAGAGGGCTGCAGAATGGTTGTTGCAGACTAGAGAGGCCCCTTGAGAGGGCTGCAGAATGGTTGTTGCAGACTAGAGAGGTATCTTGAGAGGGCTGCAGAATGGTTGTTGCAGACTAGAGAGGTATCTTGAGAGGGCTGCAGAATGGTTGTTGCAGACTAGAGAGGTACCTTGAGAGGGCTGCAGAATGGTCGTTGCAGACTAGAGAGGCACCTTGAGAGGGCTGCAGAATGGTTGTTGCAGACTAGAGAGGCACCTTGAGAGGGCTGCAGAATGGTTGTTGCAGACTAGAGAGGTACCTTGAGAGGGCTGCAGAATGGTTGTTGCAGACTAGAGAGGTACCTTGAGAGGGCTGCAGAATGGTTGTTGCAGACTAGAGAGGCACCTTGAGAGGGCTGCAGAATGGTGAGGGCTGCAGAATGGTTGTTGCAGACTAGAGAGGCACCTTGAGAGGGCTGCAGAATGGTTGTTGCAGACTAGAGAGGTATCTTGAGAGGGCTGCAGAATGGTTGTTGCAGACTAGAGAGGTACCTTGAGAGGGCTGCAGAATGGTCGTTGCAGACTAGAGAGGTACCTTGAGAGGGCTGCAGAATGGTTGTTGCAGACTAGAGAGGTACCTTGTGATGCAGAATGGTTGTTGCAGACTAGAGAGGCACCTTGAGAGGGCTGCAGAATGGTTGTTGCAGACTAGAGAGTCACCTTGAGAGGGCTGCAGAATGGTTGTTGCAGACTAGAGAGGTATCTTGAGAGGGCTGCAGAATGGTTGTTGCAGACTAGAGAGGCACCTTGAGAGGGCTGCAGAATGGTTGTTGCAGACTAGAGAGGCACCTTGAGAGGGCTGCAGAATGGTTGTTGCAGACTAGAGAGTCACCTTGAGAGGGCTGCAGAATGGTTGTTGCAGACTAGAGAGGTATCTTGAGAGGGCTGCAGAATGGTTGTTGCAGACTAGAGAGGTATCTTGAGAGGGCTGCAGAATGGTTGTTGCAGACTAGAGAGGCACCTTGAGAGGGCTGCAGAATGGTTGTTGCAGACTAGAGAGGCACCTTGAGAGGGCTGCAGAATGGTCGTTGCAGACTAAAGAGGCACCTTGAGAGGGCTGCAGAATGGTTGTTGCAGACTAGAGAGGCACCTTGAGAGGGCTGCAGAATGGTCGTTGCAGACTAGAGAGGCTTTGATTGATTGATTGAAAATTTTATTAACAGTTTGCAGAATTACAGTACATTTCATGCACAAACTCAATACAAAGGCTGTTAACTGTGAGTGGACGACCCAATTAAGCATTACACTTGTTTACAACAGGGTCCACCATGTTCAATTCATCAAAACATTTAGAGACATACAAATAGACACTTCTATATAGACAAAGAACAGTACAGGAATTCATCATAATGGAGGTAAAAAGGGAAAAGAAACATATACAGTGAGGGGAAAAAAGGGGGGGCGGTGGGGGGATTCAGATTTTACGGGGGCCAGTTTCGAATTGCAGCCATCCGTAGGTGCCCTTTGAGAGCGGTTTTGAAGGAGTCAAGGGATTCGCATGTCTTAATGACTGTTGGTAGGGCGTTCCACATTTTGGTGGCATAGGAGCGAAAATAATTTAGTCCCTTGTTTGTGCCGAATCTGGGTTGAACATGATTCGTTGCACTCCCTCTGGTGTTGTGGGTGTGGACTTCGTTAACATTAAGGAAGTATCTACACAGGTACATGGGTATCTTGGTGGAGTATCGAATCTTGTGGACCAGACCCATTGCAAGATGCTGTACTCTGTCGCCGACCCTAAGCCATGCCAGTCTGTCAAAGTGGGCAGGGGTGAGGTGGGTTCGGGGGGTGAGGCCAAGTAGGAGCCTGACCAGTTGGTTTTGGGAGGTCTGGAGCCTAGTTTTAAGGGCCTTTGAGGTGCTGTGGTACCAGGAGGTGCATGCATAGTCAAAGAAGCCTTGTACAAGGGCTCCTGTTAAGGTCTTCAAGGTGTTTTTGTCGACCAGTGAGGAGATCCTTTGCACCTTGAGAGGGCTGCAGAATGGTTGTTGCAGACTAGAGAGGCACCTTGAGAGGGCTGCAGAATGGTTGTTGCAGACTAGAGAGGTATCTTGAGAGGGCTGCAGAATGGTTGTTGCAGACTAGAGAGGTATCTTGAGAGGGCTGCAGAATGGTGAGGGCTGCAGAATGGTTGTTGCAGACTAGAGAGGTACCTTGAGAGGGCTGCAGAATGGTGAGGGCTGCAGAATGGTTGTTGCAGACTAGAGAGGCACCTTGAGAGGGCTGCAGAATGGTTGTTGCAGACTAGAGAGTTACCTTGAGAGGGCTGCAGAATGGTTGTTGCAGACTAGAGAGGCACCTTGAGAGGGCTGCAGAATGGTTGTTGCAGACTAGAGAGGCACCTTGAGAGGGCTGCAGAATGGTTGTTGCAGACTAGAGAGGCACCTTGAGAGGGCTGCAGAATGGTTGTTGCAGACTAGAGAGGTACCTTGAGAGGGCTGCAGAATGGTTGTTGCAGACTAGAGAGGCACCTTGAGAGGGCTGCAGAATGGTCGTTGCAGACTAGAGAGGCACCTTGAGAGGGCTGCAGAATGGTTGTTGCAGACTAGAGAGGCCCCTTGAGAGGGCTGCAGAATGGTTGTTGCAGACTAGAGAGGCACCTTGAGAGGGCTGCAGAATGGTTGTTGCAGACTAGAGAGGCCCCTTGAGAGGGCTGCAGAATGGTTGTTGCAGACTAGAGAGGCACCTTGAGAGGGCTGCAGAATGGTTGTTGCAGACTAGAGAGGTACCTTGAGAGGGCTGCAGAATGGTTGTTGCAGACTAGAGAGGTACCTTGAGAGGGCTGCAGAATGGTCGTTGCAGACTAGAGAGGTACCTTGAGAGGGCTGCAGAATGGTTGTTGCAGACTAGAGAGGTACCTTGTGATGCAGAATGGTCGTTGCAGACTAGAGAGGTACCTTGTGATGCAGAATGGTTGTTGCAGACTAGAGAGGCACCTTGAGAGGGCTGCAGAATGGTCGTTGCAGACTAGAGAGGCACCTTGAGAGGGCTGCAGAATGGTCGTTGCAGACTAGAGAGGTACCTTGAGAGGGCTGGAGAATGGTCGTTGCAGTCCAAGCGTCGCGTAGCCAATACCACGACGATTGCGCTGCACAACAAAATGGGAACGGTGTTACCAGCGCCGGGTCGGGAAAAATAAATAAATTAATAAATAGACCAGTCATCTCCCAATTAGTTGCTGCGAGAGTGAGGTCTAGTCAACACCAACTCGGGATTCCTGGATCGCTGCCCTCCACACTCTCCTATCCAACATCAGGTTCTTGAGCTCTGCAGTGTTGTCAGCCAAGCTTTCGCGCCGCAGCACGTCTACATAGGTGGTACAATTTACAATTTACAATTTAGGCATTTAGCAGACGCTCTTAATCCAGAGCGACTTACAATAGGCAAGAACAAAAAGCATGGGAATACATCACATATGTAACAAAAATGCATTTATCGCGAAAAATGCGTAAGCTAAGACCGTGACTAGAACATATCTATATAATGACACTATACATATAAACTATAACTAGAACATATCTATATAATGACACTATACATATAAACTACACATATATGCTATACTATGCTGTACATATATACTATGAAGTGCTATGACTACATACAATGCACTTATTGTGCTGTCTACATGACATGCTATAAGTCTGTTTCAAATGCTATATAAGTCTAAGAAGTGCTGTCTAAGGGGGTAGGGTAAGTGCTATGGGCCATGATGGAGTCTGAAAAGGTGGGTTTTCAGACTACGGCGGAAGATCGGGAGTGATGCTGCAGTTCTGATTGCAACGGGAAGTGCATTCCACAGTTTTGGGGCCAGAAGGGAGAAGAGTTTGGGACGTGTGGAGCGTTGTCCCGGCGTTTTTAGTGAGGGTACTTCCAGCTTCCCTGCGTTGGCTGATCTGAGTGCGCGGGGGGGTTTGTAGGGTTCAATCATGCTGGCAAGATATGGGGGAGCCATACCTTTGGTTGCTTTAAATGCCAACATCAGAGTTTTGTATTCTGTGCGGGCAGCGACCGGGAGCCAGTGCAGGGAGCGGAGCAGGGGGGAGACATGTGAGAATTTTGGCTGGTTGAAGACCAAGCGAGCTGCGGCATTTTGGATCAGTTGGAGAGGCTTCAGTGCACATGCCGGTAGGCCAGTAAGGAGAGAGTTACAATAGTCAAGTTTTGACAGGACTGTTGTCTGGATTAGGAGCTGGGATGATTCCTGGGTGAGGAACGGTCTAATTCGTCGTATGTTATAGAGTGTGAACCTACAGGATCGAGTGACAGCTGTGATGTGAGTTTTGAACGAGAGCTGACTGTCCAGGACAACACCAAGGTTCCTGGCTGTTGGGACAGACGTTACCAGGGCGTTGTCTACGGAAATAGTTAGCTCCCGCATCGGGCAGGACTTAGCTGGGAAGAAGAGAAGCTCAGTCTTGTCTGGGTTCAGCTTGAGGTGGTTGGAGGACATCCACTGTGAGATGTCAGCCAGGCAAGCAGTGATGCGCTCTTCCACCTGGGTGGCAGAGGGGGGGAAGGATAGAAACAGTTGTGTGTCATCGGCATAACAGTGATAGGATATATTGTGAGCAGAGATGATAGTGCCAAGGGATTTAGTGTACAGTGAGAAAAGGAGGGGACCAAGTACAGATCCCTGTGGGACCCCAGTTTGGAGGGTTCGGGGGGATGATAACAGACCTTTCCAGGAGACCTGGTAGGTCCGGTCGGTGAGGTAAGAGGAGAACTTCTTTCCCCTCCTGGTTCTGCCCTGGGTTGGCTCCCATAGGGTCAATTTACTGCCAACCTCTAGTTCTGGGTGCCTGACGCAGTGCCCTGCCATCCTATAGTTCTGGGTCCCTGACGCAGTGCCCTGCCAGCCTCAAGTTCTGGGTGCCTGACGCAGTGCCAGCCTCAAGTTCTGGGTGCCTGACACAGTGCCCTGCCAGCCTCAAGTTCTGGGTGCCTGACACAGTGCCCTGCCAGCCTCAAGTTCTGGGTGCCTGACGCAGTGCCCTGTCAGCCTCTCTCGGACTTTGTCCGTGACCCGTGGTAGGTCCCCATAGAGGTCCACCACATTTCTGATGCGGTCCGTCCATGTGACACCTATAGTGCCATTCAAGAGATTATCAGGACAGTCCAAACGTGCGCACGCACGCGCACACGCACGCACGCATGCACGCATGCACCGATAGACACACGGTTACTGGATAAACAGCTCCATATTCTCTTGTGTACTTCATACAGTATGTATGAAGTACAATATACACATATACACATGACGTGCACATACGTACAAACATATATAATCCCCGCTACGCATAAACACACACTCATGCACGCGTTCACGCACGCACGCATGCACACACACACACAAATACACGAATATAAGACACAGCGTATACACGTGTGCACACTTTGCCATGAAGGACAGTGAGTTGCCGGTGACTGCATGCCCTGCAGGGACAGAGCTATAGACGGAGCAATATGAGCGTCTGTAATCACTGGGCACCGTTCACTCATCACTCCATCTCCCCATCAGCTCGTCTCAGACACTTTACTGCAGTGAGGGTTTCAAACTTCTGTTTCTTTTGCCCCCGGAATATTTTGAGGGGCCTAAAAAGTATAGGGAAATGTTCCGCAAGCCTAAAGGGTCATGTTACAATTACAAGGACTTGTACTGTGTGTGTATATATATATATATAAATATATAAGGCAATGCAACAGGAGTAAAGAGCATCCTGATGAGGTGAGGCATCGTCTGTAATCCTTCCTGAAGGATACACCTTAATGAGTCTAAAGTTGTTTTGAGTATCTTACTCACCCCTGGGGTATTTGTTAAGCTGCTTCAGAGAAGCTCATTGGTTGTTTTGAGTATCTTACTTACCCCTGGGGTATTTGTTAAGCTGCTTTAGAGAAGCTCATTGGTTGTTTAAGTTGCTTCAGAGAAGCTCATTGGTTGTTTTGAGTATCTTACTCACCCCTGGGGTATTTGTTAAGCTGCTTCAGAGAAGCTCATTGGTTGTTTTGAGTATCTTACTCACCCCTGGGGTATTTGTTAAGCTGCTTCAGAGAAGCTCATTGGTTGTTTTGAGTATCTTACTCACCCCTGGGGTATTTGTTAAGCTGCTTCAGAGAAGCTCATTGGTTGTTTTGAGTATCTTACTTACCCCGGGGTATTTGTTAAGCTGCTTCAGAGAAGCTCATTGGTTGTTTTGAGTATCTTACTTACCCCGGGGTATTTGTTAAGCTGCTTCAGAGAAGCTCATTGGTTGTTTTGAGTATCTTACTCACCCCTGGGGTATTTGTTAAGCTGCTTCAGAGAAGCTCATTGGTTGTTTTGAGTAACTTACTTACCCCTGGGGTATTTGTTAAGCTGCTTTTATTGGTAACCCTAACATTCAGAGAAGCTCATTGGTTGTTTTGAGTATCTTACTTACCCCTGGGGTATTTGTTAAGCTGCTTCAGAGAAGCTCATTGGTTGTTTTGAGTATCTTACTTACCCCTGGGGTATTTGTTAAGCTGCTTTTATTGGTAACCCTAACATTCAGAGAAGCTCATTGGTTGTTTTGTTTTATTGGTAACCCTAACCTTAGAAGAGCAAAGTATTGACACGATACGTTTAGGTAGTGTTCACTTTAACCCATCATGGGCGGGTTGGTGTTTTAAGCATTATGATACTTTAGCTATTAAAAAATAGCAGATCTACAAGCTCATAGCGCGGCACCGAGTGCCGCACTATGAGCTTGTAGGTCTGCTATTTTTTTTAAATCGTGAAAATGTACTAGTACTAGTAGTAGTATTTGTAGAATCAGTTCTCAGGTCTAAACGGGTTTACTCCTTTACGTCTTAGCGTTGCTATTCCGCTGCAAGCTGCTATTTTTTGCGGGAAAAACGAAAAATGTTGAGTGATGAAATTGTCAATATATTTAGTCGTACTTGTAGTCATCGTATAGCTTAGTTCACTTGTTCCCAAACTTGTTCATGTCAAGGACCCCCAAATTGACACAAATCAGACCCTCATTTGAAAAGATATGCCAGGGACCCCCATAAGAGAAGATGTGTACGGCTCTAGCAGTGATTCTCAACCCATTTAATTTCAAGGACCTCCAGTTTGACATCCATTATTCTACGGACCCCCATTTAATGGCATTTCTATCTCTGGGACCCCCAATTTATATTGTAAAATCAATGTTATTTTAACTCTGAGAGTCTATTTGGTTCCATTTGTACACTCTCAGACGCATAATGGTGCATTTGGTTCCAAACTATCATTTAGCTGGGAACCCCCTGGAACTCCCTCAGGTACCCCTTGGGGTCCCCGGACCCCACTTTGGGAACCACTGGCTTAGTCTCCAATATTAGTTTTCGTCAGTGACAAAAGGTAGTCGACGGACATCTTGAGCGGTGGCTCAGGGGTAGAGTGGCTGGATGGAAACCGCAAGGTTGCCAGTTCGAAGCCGGGCTCCCCCAGAGTTAGTGTCGAAGTGTCCTTGAGCAAGACACTGAACCCCTAATTGCTCCTGATGTGCAGGTTGGTACCTTGCATGGTTTCCCCTTGGCATCGGTGTATGAATGTGTGTGTGAATGGGTGAATGTAATGCACAATCTCTGTAAAGCGCCTTGGATAAAGGCGCTATATAAATGCACCATTTACTATTTACCATTTATCTTTCGTCGTAGAATTTTATCGACGAAATCAACACTGCGGCAGAACATGGTTGAGACTCCCTCAGGTACCCCTGGGGGTCCCTGGACCCCCAGGGGGAAATCAACACTGCGGCAGAACATGGTTGAGACTTCAGGGACGTACAGTACACTATAGTACAGTACAGAAGGCGCTGGAAACACAACGTTACTAATAGCTTTGAATATAAATGTAAGAAGAACAATTTGGGGAGCCATTTAAATCTTTTTGCCACTGTGGGGTTTGGAGCACGGCCCAGACTTTGACAAATAGGTTCTGTAATGTGTGACTCAGATATATTTCCACAACGCTGTAATGATGTGTAATGGCCTGGCTCAACTCTGAACTATATGTACAACATCATAATTGAGGAGGGAGACCATTGTTTCGTATTATAAGCCGAGTGTGTGCGTGCGTGCGTGCATGCGTGTGGTCGTTGACCCTAAACTAAAGTTGTAGCAGTTTGAAGACATTAAAGCTGTTCTTTTGCAGTTTGCAGTTGTGGAAAAAGTACTCAAAGTTTTTACTTAAAGGGTAATTTCAGGGCGGCTGCATGTGGCTCAGGAGGTAGAGCAGGTCGTCAATGATCCCTGGGTCGGCGGTTCGAATCCCGGCTCCTCCTCCTGTCCACATGTGGAAGTGTCCTTGGGCAAGACACTGAACCCCACCCTGCCTCCAATGAGACACTGAACCCCACACTGCCTCCAATGAGACACTGAACCCCACACTGCCTCCAATGAGACACTGAACCCCACACTGTCTCCAATGAGACACTGAACCCCACACTGCCTCAATGAGACACTGAACCCCACCCTGCCTCCAATGAGACACTGAACCCCACACTGTCTCCAATGAGACACTGAACCCCACCCTGCCTCCAGTGAGACACTGAACCCCACCCTGCCTCCAATGAGACACTGAACCCCACACTGCCTCAATGAGACACTGAACCCCACACTGCCTCCAATGAGACACTGAACCCCACCCTGCCTCCAATGAGACACTGAACCCCACACTGCCTCCAATGAGACACTGAACCCCACACTGCCTCCAATGAGACACTGAACCCCACACTGCCTCCAATGAGACACTGAACCCCACCCTGCCTCCAATGAGACACTGAACCCCACACTGCCTCCAATGAGACACTGAACCCCACACTGTCTCCAATGAGACACTGAACCCCACACTGCCTCCAATGAGACACTGAACCCCACCCTGCCTCCAATGAGACACTGAACCCCACACTGCCTCCAATGAGACACTGAACCCCACACTGCCTCAATGAGACACTGAACCCCACCCTGCCTCCAATGAGACACTGAACCCCACACTGTCTCCAATGAGACACTGAACCCCACACTGCCTCCAATGAGACACTGAACCCCACCCTGCCTCCAATGAGACACTGAACCCCACACTGTCTCCAATGAGACACTGAACCCCACACTGCCTCCAATGAGACACTGAACCCCACACTGCCTCCAATGAGACACTGAACCCCACCCTGCCTCCAATGAGACACTGAACCCCACCCTGCCTCCAATGAGACACTGAACCCCACACTGCCTCCAATGAGACACTGAACCCGACCCTGCCTCCAGTGAGACACTGAACCCCACACTGCCTCCAATGAGACACTGAACCCGACCCTGCCTCCAGTGAGACACTGAACCCCACACTGCCTCCAATGAGACACTGAACCCCACCCTGCCTCCAGTGAGACACTGAACCCCACACTGCCTCCAATGAGACACTGAACCCCACCCTGCCTCCAGCGAGACACTGAACCCCACACTGCCTCCAATGAGACACTGAACCCCACCCTGCCTCCAATGAGACACTGAACCCCACCCTGCCTCCAATGAGACACTGAACCCCACCCTGCCTCCAATGAGACACTGAACCCCACCCTGACTCCACATTATGGTGGAGGGAGGCCTTTGGAACTGCCACGCAGCTACCAAAGAGGAAATGCCTGAATTTATCTCAGCCCACGCCACCCTCAAGTCTCTGCATTTCCTTGCTCTAACCGAAACCTGGATCACCCCTGATAACAATGCTACCCCCGCCGCCCTCTCTGTTTCACACAAATTCACACACACCCCTCGCTCAACAGGAAGGGGGGGTGGTACAGGGATACTCATGTCCCCGAAATGGAATTTCCGTGTCTTAAATCTCTCTCACCTTTCTCTCACCACATATGAATTTCATGCTATCTCAATATCACAACCAGTCCCCCTCACCCTCATTGTGCTCTATCGCCCCCCAGGAACCATTGGGAACTTCCTGGAAGAACTAGACTCTCTGATCAGCTCGTTTCCGGAGGATGGCACCCCCCTGATTCTACTGGGTGACTTTAACCTACCTACGGCAGAGAAGTATCTTCCCGTTACGTCCCTCCTATCCTCGTTTGACCTCTCCCTTTCTCCCTCCCCTCCCACTCACAAGGCTGGTAATGTTTTGGACCTCGTGTTCTGCAGAGCCTGCTCCCCCTCCATGCTCTCTGTTACTCCCTTAATTAGGTCTGATCACCACTTCATAACCTTCTCCCTCTCTCTCTCTACTCTCCCACCTAAACCTACTCACCCTCCGACCGTCACCACCCGACGCAATCTCAAGTCCCTAAACCCCTCCTCCCTCTCATCCTCTATTCTCTCCTCTCTACCCTCCCTGGAGTCCTTCCTCTCTCTCTCACCCGACTCCGCAACCACATCCTTCATCTCCTCTATCTCATCTGCATTTGACCAACACTGCCCTCTCTCGACCAGGCCAGCTCGCTCATCCCCACCGGCCCCCTGGTTATCTGAAACCCTCAGATCTGAACGAACACCTCTCAGGGCAGCTGAAAGGAAGTGGCACAAGACAAAGCTACCAGATGATCTCTCCCACTTTCACTCACTCCTCTCTGCCTTCTCCCTCTCACTAACCACTGCTAAAACCTCCTTCTACCACACCAAAATCCAATCCTGCACTTCTAACCCAAGGAAACTCTTCTCCACCTTCTCCTCCCTCCTTAAACCCCCTCCCCCCACTCAACCCTCATCCCTCACCGCGGAGGCCTTTGCCACCTACTTCGAAAAGAAGGTTGATGATATCAGTAGCTCCTTTACCCCCCTCCCCCATAAAGAAGCACTCGACTCAACCAATGCTAACCATAACATACCATGCATGTCCTCCTTCTCTCCTCTATCCCCAGACGAGGTCCTGAAACTAGTCACATCCACTAGACCTACCACCTGTCCTCTCGACCCCGCCCCGTCTCCAATCTTCCAGACCATCGCACCTGACCTGCTCCCCTTCATCACCTCCATTATCAACACCTCATTAACCTCAGGCTGTGTCCCATCTGCCTTCAAGTCAGCCAGGGTATCACCACTCCTCAAAAAACCAACTCTTGACCCCTCAGATGTCAAGAACTACAGACCGGTATCACTCCTTTCCTTTCTTTCCAAAACCCTTGAACGTGTTGTCTCTAACCAGCTTTCTCTCCGTCTCTCACAGAACAACCTGCTGGATCCCAACCAGTCAGGATTCAAGAAGGCACACTCCACGGAAACTGCACTCCTCGCAGTCACAGAAGCACTACATGCTGCCCAGGCTGCTTCCCACTCTGCAGTCCTGATTCTCCTAGACCTATCGGCGGCATTTGACACAGTGAACCACCAGCTGCTCCTAGGCACCCTAGCTGATCTAGGCATCGGCGGGACGGCGCTGAAGTGGTTCTCCTCCTACCTCTCTGACCAGACTTACCAGGTTTCTTGGAAAGGTTTGCTATCATTCCCCCGCACCCTCCAAACTGGGGTCCCACAGGGATCTGTACTTGGTCCCCTCCTCTTCTCACTGTACACTAAATCCCTTGGCACCATCATCTCTGCTCACAATATATCCTATCACTGCTATGCCGATGACACACAACTGTTTCTATCCTTCCCCCCCTCTGCCACCCAGGTAGAAGAACGCATCACTGCATGCCTGGCTGACATCTCACAGTGGATGTCTTCCAACCACCTCAAGCTGAACCCAGACAAGACTGAGCTTCTGTTCTTCCCAGCTAAGTCCTGCCCTATGCGGGAGCTAACTATCTCCGTAGACAACGCCCTGGTAAAGTCTGTCCCGACAGCCAGGAACCTTGGTGTTGTCCTGGACAGTCAGCTCTCGTTCAAAACACACATCACAGCTGTCACTAGATCCTGTAGGTTTACACTCTACAACATACGACGAATTAGACCGTTCCTCACCCAGGAGTCAGCCCAGCTCCTAATCCAGACAACAGTCTTGTCAAAACTTGACTATTGTAACTCCCTCCTTACTGGCCTACCGGCATGTGCACTTAAGCCCCTCCAACTGATCCAAAATGCCGCAGCCCGCTTGGTCTTCAACCAGCCAAAATTCTCACACGTCACCCCCCTTCTCCGCTCCCTCCATTGGCTCCCGGTCGCTGCCCGCACAGAATACAAAACTCTGATGCTGGCATTCAAAGCAACCAAAGGCATGGCCCCCCCATATCTCACAAGTATGATCGTACCCTACAAACCCTCCCGCGCACTCAGATCAGCCAACGCAGGGAAGCTGGAGGTACCTTCACTAAAAACGCCGGGACAACGCTCCACACGTCCCAAACTCTTCTCCCTTCTGGCTCCAAAACTATGGAATGCACTTCCCATCACAGTCAGAACTGCAGCCTCACTCCCAATCTTCCGCCGTAGTCTGAAAACCCACCTCTTCAGACTCCACCATGGCCCGTAGCACTTGCCCTAGCCTAGCCCCTTAGATAGCACATTATGTAGACTTAGATAGTATTTTAAACAGACTTATAGCTTGTTACGTAGACAGCTCTAGAATTGCACTTTATGTAGTCATAGCACTTTATAGTACACATGTATAATATATTATATAGTATAGTATGTATAGTTTACATAGATACTCCACTGTTACGTTCTTAGTCTACGCATGATTCATGATAACTACTTTTTGTCTCCACCAGGCCGAAGGCATGGGGAGAGAGTATGTTTTGCACTCCGTCCGTGTGTGTGTCCGTCCGTCCGTGTGTCCGTCCTTCCTTCCGTCCGTCTGTGTACAGCTAATCTCCGGCACCGTTAACCCGGTCGATGCCAAACTTTGCACACACACTCCCTGGATGCCAACGATGAACCTCTGCCCCGCATTTTCCAGAACGGCCTGTTATAGCGCCACCATGAGGCAGCTTTTCACATTTTTTTTTACCTAAAACTGCACCGATCTGCGTGAAACGTTGCATGCACACTCCCTAGAGGCCAAGGACAAACCTTTGACCTGCATTTTCCCCATCTGCCTTTTATAGCGCCACCAGGAGGCCGACTTTTGTAAAACAAATTTTTTGATATTACTCCTCCAGATTCTGTCCAAAAATCTCACAAATCGTTACACAGTATCTCTATGGTCATGTGCTCAAGTCGGATCTGTCCGATATTTCATATTCCATCCTAATTGGCTATAATTGGCTTTCACAGTTTGCAAGATTGCCCCGTTTTGAACAAAAGCCTCAAATCATGAACGCAGCATGCAATTTACGTGAAATCTTTCACACATTTTCTTACTAGGCTGAGGAATATGTCCCACCCTTTTCACATTGGCCTGTTATAGCGCCACCAACAGGTTGATTTTTGCAAAACACATTTTTGGAACAAAATGCCTCCAATCATCCAATTGCCATCAAAGGCAAACATGTTTATATTACTCCTAAACATGTTGCCAAACATCTCACACAGTCCTATCCTCCTGGTGGAGACCTGTGCCCAGAAGGGCACTTTTTCTAGTTATATATGTGATGTATGCCATGCTTTTGTTATTGCTTAATGTAAGTCGCTCTGGATTAAGAGCGTCTGCTAAATGCCTAAATTGTAAATTGTAAATTGACTCCAATGAGACACTGAACCCCACCCTGCCTCCAATGAGACACTGAACCCCACCCTGCCTCCAATGAGACACTGAACCCCACCCTGCCTCCAATGAGACACTGAACCCCACCCTGCCTCCAATGAGACACTGAACCCCACCCTGCCTCCAGTGAGACACTGAACCCCACACTGCCTCCAATGAGACACTGAACCCCACCCTGCCTCCAGTGAGACACTGAACCCCACACTGCCTCCAATGAGACACTGAACCCCACCCTGCCTCCAATGAGACACTGAACCCCACACTGCCTCCAATGAGACACTGGAGGCAGTGTGGGGTTCAGTGTCTCATTGGAGGCAGGGTGGGGTTCAGGTTCAGGAGTATTGCCGAGATTAGAAGATGTCTTTCATGCAGTGATGTACAAACTCTCATCCATGCTTTTGTCTCCAGCCTTATTGTCTATAATAAGGCTATAACTCACCAACATTGCAGCTGTAGTCCAAGCTTGAATTATCCTCTTTCAATCTACCAAGCTTGATTTTCATAAAACTCCACCGTAGAAATGTTAGGAGCTACTTTCTGTCAAGATATCCTCTGCAGGTGATTCTGTTGCAGTTTGGAAGCACTCGTTTTTGTTAACGGGTCGCGCTGCTGCCTCCTGCATTATGTGCAAATTCGAAACAGGTGGTACGCAGGGCTGTTCAGTGACTTACGACGAAGTGCTTCCAAACTCCAGCACTTAGAAAAAGAATCACACATCACACCAGCTGTGATGTGTTTGTTCACCAGCTGTGATGTGTTTGTTCACCAGCTGTGATGTGTTTGTGCATGTGTTAATGTCATTCTGGAGCCGAGTCCAAGACCTCACAAACCCTATGGATGGAGGATGGAGAGTAAAAAGTAGCAGGTAAAGGGAGCGGAGGTATATACAGTAAGACACGGATGTCGCGTGCACACGTCCGCCTGGGTGACAGCAGACTGCTGGGCGAGTGCTGGCGCTTTGGCATGGGGGGGTCAGATCAACATATGGAATGAATTCTGTACTGGCCATATATGGAGCGTACATGATTTGATGAGGTCAGATCAACATAATGGAAAAGTCAGAACAGGTCAGCTCCATACATGGAGATCAAAGGGTGGCAGCGGGGGCATGTGTCTTATATGAGGGTCAGATGAGGTCAGATCAACATATGGAATGACCTCCAGTCACAGTTATGTTTCACTAGAGATGGATGGATCTAAACTCAATTAGATTGTCAGTGTCGCGGTTAATGTTAATCAGTGGTGGTTAAACAACAACCGATGAAAAGATTGGAGGACTAACAACTCCTGAAGATAAAGACTAACTGGGAGGAGAGGAACAGGGTGTTTAACTCCTGAAGATAAAGACTAACTGGGAGGAGAGGAACAGGGTGTTTAGATAAAGACTAACTGGGAGGAGAGGAACAGGGTGTTTAACTCCTGAAGATAAAGACTAACTGGGAGGAGAGGAACAGGGTGTTTAGATAAAGACTAACTGGGAGGAGAGGAACAGGGTGTTTAGTCCTGAAGATAAAGACTAACTGGGAGGAGAGGAACAGGGTGTTAGATAAAGACTAACTGGGAGGAGAGGAACAGGGTGTTTAGATAAAGACTAACTGGGAGGAGAGGAACAGGGTGTTTAGATAAAGACTAACTGGGAGGAGAGGAACAGGGTGTTAGATAAAGACTAACTGGGAGGAGAGGAACAGGGTGTTCCTGAAGATAAAGACTAACTGGGAGGAGAGGAACAGGGTGTTCCTGAAGATAAAGACTAACTGGGAGGAGAGGAACAGGGTGTTAGATAAAGACTAACTGGGAGGAGAGGAACAGGGTGTTAGATAAAGACTAACTGGGAGGAGAGGAACAGGGTGTTAGATAAAGACTAACTGGGAGGAGAGGAACAGGGTGTTAGATAAAGACTAACTGGGAGGAGAGGAACAGGGTGTTTAGATAAAGACTAACTGGGAGGAGAGGAACAGGGTGTTTAGATAAAGACTAACTGGGAGGAGAGGAACAGGGTGTTTAGTCCTGAAGATAAAGACTAACTGGGAGGAGAGGAACAGGGTGTTTAGTCCTGAAGATAAAGACTAACTGGGAGGAGAGGAACAGGGTGTTTGGGAGGAGAGGAACAGGGTGTTTGGGAGGAGAGGAACAGGGTGTTGGGAGGAGAGGAACAGGGTGTTTGGGAGGAGAGGAACAGGGTGTTTGGGAGGAGAGGAACAGGGTGTTGGGAGGAGAGGAACAGGGTGTTTGGGAGGAGAGGAACAGGGTGTTGGGAGGAGAGGAACAGGGTGTTTGGGAGGAGAGGAACAGGGTGTTGGGAGGAGAGGAACAGGGTGTTGGGAGGAGAGGAACAGGGTGTTGGGAGGAGAGGAACAGGGTGTTGGGAGGAGAGGAACAGGGTGTTTGGGAGGAGAGGAACAGGGTGTTGGGAGGAGAGGAACAGGGTGTTTTGGGAGGAGAGGAACAGGGTGTTGGGAGGAGAGGAACAGGGTGTTGGGAGGAGAGGAACAGGGTGTTTGGGAGGAGAGGAACAGGGTGTTGGGAGGAGAGGAACAGGGTGTTGGGAGGAGAGGAACAGGGTGTTTGGGAGGAGAGGAACAGGGTGTTGGGAGGAGAGGAACAGGGTGTTGGGAGGAGAGGAACAGGGTGTTTGGGAGGAGAGGAACAGGGTGTTTTGGGAGGAGAGGAACAGGGTGTTTGGGAGGAGAGGAACAGGGTGTTTGGGAGGAGAGGAACAGGGTGTTTGGGAGGAGAGGAACAGGGTGTTTGGGAGGAGAGGAACAGGGTGTTGGGAGGAGAGGAACAGGGTGTTTGGGAGGAGAGGAACAGGGTGTTTTGGAGGAGAGGAACAGGGTGTTTGGGAGGAGAGGAACAGGGTGTTTGGGAGGAGAGGAACAGGGTGTTTGGGAGGAGAGGAACAGGGTGTTTGGGAGGAGAGGAACAGGGTGTTGGGAGGAGAGGAACAGGGTGTTGGGAGGAGAGGAACAGGGTGTTTGGGAGGAGAGGAACAGGGTGTTTGGGAGGAGAGGAACAGGGTGTTGGGAGGAGAGGAACAGGGTGTTTTGGAGGAGAGGAACAGGGTGTTTGGGAGGAGAGGAACAGGGTGTTGGGAGGAGAGGAACAGGGTGTTTGGGAGGAGAGGAACAGGGTGTTTGGGAGGAGAGGAACAGGGTGTTTGGGAGGAGAGGAACAGGGTGTTTGGGAGGAGAGGAACAGGGTGTTTGGGAGGAGAGGAACAGGGTGTTTTGCTATTAATCATCCTCAGTAAGTCCGACTGTGGGGATTGTTGCAGATACCATGAATTAAAAGTCTGATATATCTCTCTGCATGGTAGAATAAACAGAGATAGCACTGGACACTTTATTATCAGCCAAAACAAAGAACCAAAAGAACACGATGTCTCACATATATCTCTCAATAGAAGACTAAGCTAGTTAATGCATGCTCCTAATTAGCATCTTGGGTTTGTGAGGATTTGCAGCAACAAGAATATCCTGGCCGCCAGGACCCTGAAGCATTAGTTTTGGAGCGGTAATTCATTTGGTTACATTATGTACTCAACTGTATACACTCTGAGTTTAATTAACACGTACGATGATTCAAAACTCCACATCCAGCATTCGGTACATCGACTCTAACAGTGAAAAACAGCTCTTGAGCTGAGGACCAGATTCTACAATAGTTTTCTGAAAAACTGTGTCAGTTGTTCTCAAACCATTTCAAGTCAAGGAGCCCCAAAATTATACGTAATTGGCCGCCGACCCCCATCTGAAAATATGTTGTTCCAGGGAACCCCCTCTCAGAGGCAAAGATATGAGTTAAAAACGTTCACTGTGAAAGAATATAAATTCAAAGATTTGCGCCACATTTTCACGATTTCTTCAAAAATAGCAGACCTACAAGCTCGTAGCGCGGCACTCGGTGCCGCGCTACGAGCTTGTAGGTCTGCTATTTTTCAACAGCTAAAGTATAAAATAATGGTTAAAGTGGTTAAAAGGTATAAGGTCTAAATGGGTTAACTGTTCATGACAACATGGTGACAGAATGGTTTCAATTCTTCTACTTCTATGTTTAGCTAGCCTGGGCACCATTTAGCTAGCCTGGGCACCATTTAGCTAGCCTGGGCACCGTTTAGCTAGCCTGGGCACCGTTTAGCTAGCCTGGGCTCCATTTAGCTAGTCTGGGCACCATTTAGCTAGCCTGGGTACCATTTAGCTAGCCTGGGCACCATTTAGCTAGCCTGGGCTCCATTTAGCTAGCCTGGGCACCATTTAGCTAGCCTGGGCTCCATTTAGCTAGCCTGGGCACCATTTAGCTAGCCTGGGCTCCATTTAGCTAGCCTGGGCACCATTTAGCTAGCCTGGGCTCCATTTAGCTAGCCTGGGCACCATTTAGATAGCCTGGGCACCATTTAGCTAGCCTGGGCTCCATTTAGCTAGCCTGGGCACCGTTTAGCTAGCCTGGGCTCCATTTAGCTAACCTGGGCACCATTTAGCTAGCCTGGGCACCGTTTAGCTAGCCTGGGCACCATTTAGATAGCCTGGGCACCATTTAGATAGCCTGGGCACCATTTCATTAGCTAGCCTGGGCACCATTTAGCTAGCCTGGGCACCATTTAGCTAGCCTGGGCACCATTTAGCTAGCCTGGGCACCATTTAGCTAGCCTGGGCACCGTTTAGCTAGCCTGGGCTCCATTTAGCTAGCCTGGGCACCATTTAGCTAGCCTGGGCACCGTTTAGCTAGCCTGGGCACCATTTAGCTAGCCTGGGCACCATTTAGCTAGCCTGGGCACCATTTAGCTAGCCTGGGCACCGTTTAGCTAGCCTGGGCAGCATTTAGCTAGCCTGGGCACCATTTAGCTAGCCTGGGCACCATTTAGCTAGCCTGGGCACCGTTTAGCTAGCCTGGGCAGCATTTAGCTAGCCTGGGCAGCATTTAGCTAGCCTGCGCACCATTTAGCTAGCCTGGGTACCATTTAGCTAGCCTGGGCTCCATTTAGCTAGCCTGGGCACCGTTTAGCTAGCCTGGGCACCATTTAGCTAGCCTGGGCACCGTTTAGCTAGCCTGGGCTCCATTTAGCTAGCCTGGGCACCGTTTAGCTAGCCTGGGCAGCATTTAGCTAGCCTGGGTACCATTTCATTTCGGGTATATGATCCCGTCGGGAGCGGATGATATCGTTACGTCATGTTGTAGTATTGTTTTGTAGTCATCAGGATGATATCGTTACGTCATGTTGTAGTATTGTTTTGTAGTCATCAGGATGATATCGTTACGTCATGTTGTAGTATTGTTTTGTAGTCATCAGGATGATATCGTTACGTCATGTTGTAGTATTGTTTTGTAGTCATCAGGATGATATCGTTACGTCATGTTGTAGTATTGTTTTGTAGTCATCAGGATGATATCGTTAAGTCATGTTGTAGTCATTGTTTTGTAGTCATCAGGATGATATCGTTAAGTCATGTTGTAGTATTGTTTTGTAGTCATCAGGATGATATCGTTACGTCATGTTGTAGTCATTGTTTTGTAGTCATCAGGATGATATCGTTACGTCATGTTGTAGTATTGTTTTGTAGTCATCAGGATGATATCGTTACGTCATGTTGTAGTATTGTTTTGTAGTATTGTTTTGTAGTCATCAGGATGATATCGTTACGCCATGTTGTAGTCATCAGGATGATATCGTTACGTCATGTTGTAGTCATTGTTTTGTAGTCATCAGGATGATATCGTTACGTCATGTTGTAGTATTGTTTTGTAGTCATCAGGATGATATCGTTACGTCATGTTGTAGTATTGTTTTGTAGTTGACAGGCAGGAACAATCAAACGGAACGTCCTTTTCCCTCAAACCGGAAGAATAACAATAAAAGCTCTCGTAGCCTGTAGCTTTTATTGAGAAAGATGGGTTTGAGGGAAAAGGAAGTTCCGTTTGATTGTTCCTGCCTGTCAACTACAAAACAATACTACAACATGACGTAACGATATCATCCTGATGACTACAACATGGCGTAACGATATCATCCTGATGACTACAAAACAATACTACAACATGGCGTAACGATATCATCCTGATGACTACAAAACAATACTACAACATGACGTAACGATATCATCCTGATGACTACAAAACAATACTACAACATGACGTAACGATATCATCCTGATGACTACAAAACAATACTACAACATGACGTAACGATATCATCCTGATGACTACAAAACAATACTACAACATGACGTAACGATATCATCCTGATGACTACAAAACAATACTACAACATGACGTAGCGATATCATCCTGATGACTACAAAACAATACTACAACATGACGTAGCGATATCATCCTGATGACTACAAAACAATACTACAACATGACGTAACGATATCATCCTGATGACTACAAAACAATACTACAACATGACGTAGCGACGTAGTGACTAGTCGGGCACATTTGGCCAAATGTGCCCGACTAGTCACTACCCAGGGCAAGGAAGGACACAACACAGGGCAGCTTCCTTACGTTGAACGTTTATTCCTCCATGTGCAGGGAATTATACACAATAATATTAATACACGGGAGAGCAGATAGCTCTCCACCGTCCGGACAGAGGCTCTCCCCTGAGTGTTTGTGGAGATGACTGATTTATCCTGTTGTGCCTTGATCAAGTCCATGCACAACAGGTGCGCAGCCACACCCAGCTCTGAGTCCAGTTCTAGTTTGACTCAGGCCAGGTGTGACTGCTTAACTCAGTCATCCTCCCTCTCACAGATATCATCCTGATGACTACAAAACAATACTACAACATGACGTAACAATATCATCCTGATGACTACAAAAAATAACACTGCATCACGCCATCTTGATTGTCGTGCCCATAAACATCCACTCTATCTTTTTCTTTCAATCGCCAGTATCTCCCATTCCCAGGGCTGGACTGGCCCTAGGACGAAAAAAACACGAGGCCACCAGGAAAGGTCCGGGCGTGCTGCCATTCTGCCACCATGATAATTTCACTGTACCTGTATCAGTGAGTGACAAATAAACCCTCTTCTGTCTTGAATCCTTTTTCCAGCATAATTCTTGTGAGAGCAACAAAGGGTTGTGTAGTTGGTCTGTTGGTTTGTATCATTCATGTTGTTCTGTAAAAGTGGTGGTATTAGGGCTTGTTTGTGTGTGTGTGCCTCGACGGAGTGGGCATAGTTTGGGTTAGGGTACATTTTGATGCCAATTCCTTTTGTACTTTTACCCAAGAATACATTTTGAATTCCGGACTTTTACTTTTACCACGTAATTGAGTATAGTTCTACATTGCAGTATTCATACTTTTTACTCACGTAAAACAAACGTGAGTACTCTTTCCACCTCCTCCCGGCCTTCCACCTATCACTTATCCATCTCTGTCGCCATCAGTCTCTACTTTCTCAATCCATCCCTCTCCTCTCTCCCTCTCCCTCTCCCTCTCCCTCTCTCTCTCTCTCTCTCTCTCTCTCTCCCTCTCTCCCTCTCTCTCTCTCTACTCTCCCTCTCTCCCTCCCTCTCTCTCTCTACTCTCTCTCTCTCTCTCTCTCCCTCTCTCTCACCGCAGCAGTGTTCCTCCTCGCTCGCCCCTGCAGGTCTTTGTCAAAGTCAAGGTTTTCTGCTCTCCGTCACTTTTCTCCTCCGTCACTTGAGTTTCATCGATGTTTTCCTGGACGCCCTCTGCTTCCCTGCCAAGGTCCCCCCCCCCCCCTCCTCACCCAGACGCCTCACGGGAATTTTAGCAACGACATTAATAATCGGGAGGCGTGACCGGAAAAATAACTTGCATGGTTGGCCCAATGTGTAAATAATAAGACACGCCCCCATAAAAAACCACCAACACTGTTTCTTATTGGCATCGCAGAGATGCCAATAAGCATCTCTCCACCCCTTGACACACACACACACACACACACACACACACACACACACACACACACATATACGCACGTACGCACGCACGCACGCACGCACGCACACACACACACACACACACACACACACACACACACACACACACACACACACACACACACACACACACACGCACGCACGCACGTACGCACGCACGCACACCCACCGCTATGATAAAAGTCTCCTGTCATCCGGCTGTGAGAAGGAATACTAAGCCTCGTGGGATGCATTTAAACAACTCTTATTAATGGATTTCCCCTTTTTCTCTTTCCATAAAAGGAGGAGCAGGCAGTGTACTGTATGATCGCTTCCAGCAGTGAGCTGGTCTTGTTAGAGGGCGTGTGTGTGTGTGTGTGTGTGTGTGTGTGTGTGTGTGTGTGTGTGTGTGTGTGTGTGTGTGTGTGTGTGTGTGTGTGTGTGTGTGCGCGTGCGCTGTGGGCAGGGCCGCTGCGCTGCGGCCTCCCTAAGCTGCAGCACAAGCATGTTTGGTGGCCAATAATTGGCAATGATCTGCGCTAGCGATGGAAGCAGCGTGCACGTGTGTGTGTGTGTGTGTCTTGAATTTATGGATTTGTCTGTCTGTCTGTCTGTCTGTCTGTCTGTCTGTCTGTCTGTCTGTCTGTCTGCGTGCCTGCGTGCCTGCCTGCGTGCCTGCCTGCCTGCCTGCCTGTCTGCCTGCCTGCCTGCCTGCCTGCCTGCCTGCCTGCCTGCCTGTCTGTCTGCCTGTCTGTCTGCCTGCCTGCCTGCCTGCCTGCATGTCTGTCTGCCTGCCTGCCTGCCTGCCTGCCTGCCTGCCTGCCTGCCTGCCTGCCTGCCTGCCTGCCTGCCTGTCTGCCTGCCTGCCTGCCTGCCTGCCTGCCTGTCTGTCTGTCTGCCTGCCTGCCTGCCTGCCTGTCTGTCTGCCTGCCTGCCTGCCTGCCTGCCTGCCTGCCTGCCTGCCTGCCTGCCTGCCTGTCTGCCTGCCTGCCTGTCTGTCTGTCTGCCTGCCTGCCTGCCTGCCTGCGTCACCTCCTGTCGCATGTTGCTGAGTCAGTGTGCGTATTTGACCCGTTTTCTGCTTTTGTACATTTGTTTGCGTTTTTGTGCCAAGCATGCAACATCGCACCGCTAATTTATATATATATATATATATATATATATATATATATATATATATATATATATATATATATATATACTGTATGCGTGTGTGTGTATTCTTGTGCATGCATAGGCGTAACATGCGTGTGTGCGTGCGTGCGTGCGTGCGTGCACGTGTGTGCTACTGGGGTGGCATATCTGCATTGCCTGTTTACTGCATTGCAGGAGATCTGTCCCAACTCATGGGGATCCTATAGCTGCCTCCCAGCGCGAGGCGAGCTCCCCTGCATGTCTTCACAGAGAGTGCATGCAGCCATGCAGCCATGCAGCCATGCAGCCATGCAGCCATGCAGTCATGCAGCCATGCAGCCATGCAGCTAAATGCAGCTAAATGCAGCTAAATGCAGTCATGCAGCTAAATGCAGCTAAATGCAGCTAAATGCAGTCATGCAGCTAAATGCAGTCATGCAGCTAAATGCAGTCATGCAGCTAAATGCAGCCATGCAGCTAAATGCAGTCATGCAGCTAAATGCAGCCATGCAGCTAAATGCAGTCATGCAGCTAAATGCAGCCATGCAGCTAAATGCAGCCATGCAGCTAAATGCAGTCATGCAGCTAAATGCAGTCATGCAGCTAAATGCAGCCATGCAGCTAAATGCAGTCATGCAGCCATGCAGCTAAATGCAGTCATGCAGCTAAATGCAGCCATGCAGCTAAATGCAGCCATGCAGCTAAATGCAGCCATGCAGCTAAATGCAGCCATGCAGCTAAATGCAGCCATGCGATTCTAAAAAGATGGCTTGAATCTAAATCCTAACAGTTTTCTGAAAAACCTCTATTTCTGTTGTCTATGTCAGGGGTTCTCAACCTTTTTGGCCGGGGACCCCCGGAAATGCTTTGGCCATGTCTCACGACCCCCCCCCCCCCCCCCCCCCCCCCCCCGACCCCCTCCCCACCACCAATACAAACTGACTGCAACAATAACCTTAATAATAGAGAAAATA
>NW_027638508.1:47500-62500 GCF_951216825.1 Electrona antarctica
ATAGAAATGCCATTAAACGGGGGTCCGTAGACTAATGCAGGTCAAACTGGGGATCCTTAAAATTAAACCGGTTGAGAATCACTGCTAGAGCCGTAAAGATCTCCTCTCACGGGGGTCCCTGCATGGAATGTCTTTTCTAATGGGGGGTCCGCGGGGATAATTAGTGTAATTTTGGGGGTCCTTGACATGAAAAAGTTTGGGAACCACTGCAATAAAGTATAAGCACACTGCACTTATACACAGAGACATTTACATAACCTGCGCACATTAGCCTATGCACATTAGCCTATATACATTAGCCTATGCACATTAGCCTATGCACATTAGCCTATTAACATTAGCCTATGCACATTAGCCTATGCACATTAGCCTATTAACATTAGCCTATATACATTAGCCTATGCACATTAGCCTATGCACATTAGCCTATTAACATTAGCCTATATACATTAGCCTATGCACATTAGCCTATTAACATTAGCCTATATACACTAGCCTATGCACATTAGCCTATTAACATTAGCCTATATACATTAGCCTATGCACATTAGCCTATGCACATTAGCCTATTAACATTAGCCTATATACATTAGCCTATGCACATTAGCCTATATACATTAGCCTATGCACATTAGCCTATATACATTAGCCTATATACATTAGCCTATGCACATTAGCCTATATACATTAGCCTATGCACATTAGCCTATGCACATTAGCCTATTAACATTAGCCTATATACATTAGCCTATGCACATTAGCCTATATACATTAGCCTATGCACATTAGCCTATATACATTAGCCTATATACATTAGCCTATGCACATTAGCCTATATACATTAGCCTATGCACATTAGCCTATGCACATTAGCCTATTAACATTAGCCTATGCACATTAGCCTATGCACATTAGCCTATTAACATTAGCCTATATACATTAGCCTATGCACATTAGCCTATGCACATTAGCCTATTAACATTAGCCTATATACATTAGCCTATATACATTAGCCTATGCACATTAGCCTATATACATTAGCCTATGCACATTAGCCTATTAACATTAGCCTATATACATTAGCCTATGCACATTAGCCTATGCACATTAGCCTATTAACATTAGCCTATATACATTAGCCTATGCACATTAGCCTATGCACATTAGCCTATGCACATTAGCCTATGCACATTAGCCTATACACATGCACGTAAAGACACACTATTACGGCGTCATTCATTGTCCTGTAATGTCATTCATGTCGAATGTCATGTTTTTTATGTTCTGTGTGGACCCCAGGAAGATTAGCTGCTATGCACCAGCTACTGGGGATCCTAATGAAACTCTAAAGGGCTCCATTTTCGTCACCGCTAAACCCCTTATCCCTAAACTTCTTTGCCTTTTTTGCTAAACATTTCTGAATAGTTAAAATGGCCAGTCTACAAGCTCACAACGTGTCAATGTACACACAAAAGGAACAGTACAAAACTAAGGACAATACAGATTTACCCTCCCACCCTCCCGCCCTGAGGGGAGAATTATAGAGAGAAGCTAAATTGAGTGTGTGTAATAATAATAATATTGGAAATTAAAGATAAAGTAAGAAAAAACAAAATATAAAAAAAAAGAAGTAAGACAATCTCAGTAAGAGAGTTAAGGGTCCCAGGCGAGGAAAGGGTCCCAGGTGCTTAGAAACCATTCAAGGAGCCTCTGACTGCACATTTTATTTTCTCTAAATGAAGAAATGACGACAGGTCTTTTAACCAGGATGTCGTGGGAGGGAGGGGGGGGGGGGGTGCTAGGGCTCTTCCATTGTAGCGATATGCCGTCTAGCTATAAGAGAAACGAATGCGATCAAATATGTTTTCCCATTCCAAGTATATTTGTCTCATATGTTTTAATAACCTGCTTCTGAACCTCCCTACCTCAATATGTAACTGTTTTTAACTTATGTTTTGTTTCACTGTCTGTATATTATGTCTCTATATGCCTTACGTGTAGAGATTTGTGTTTTATATCTGTCTTAAATTGTTTTATATATACGTGATCTAGTCAGCATTGCAAATGAGGGGGGACCTCAATGCTCTTTTTTGAAAATAAATAAAGGTTTTGATCAATCAATGTATATAATGCCAGTGCTGCTATTATTAAAAGACGCTTCAGGTAATTTTTTTTAAACTATTTCATTCTATCATGGGATAATATCTATTTTTGGTGTGTATAGATCTCATTGAGCTGGTCATTTTGAAAGTGGCTCTCAAGTCAAACAAGTGTGGGCACCCGTGCACTATAATATGGCATGCAGTGTGTGTACGACCCGTATAGTGCACGGACGTCGTGGCTATTTTAGTCTCTGGTGTGAAAGTTTAGTGAACTCAGCTGGTCCTCGTGGCCCATATCCTCTTGCTGCCTTTAGACTTAGTGTCTTCCGTGTGTGTGTGTGTGTGTGTGTGTGTGTGTGTGTGTGTGTGTACAGTGTGTGTGTGTCGCACACGGCGAGCTACATCACGGTCTGACAGGACCCTTTCCTTTTATAGCTGCCCTCGGAGTAACCAGGCCAGAAAAGGGAAGAGGACAGGACACACACACACACACACACACACACACACACACACACACACACACACACACACACACACACACACACACACACACACACACACACACACACACACACACACACACACACACACACACACACACACAGTGAAGCCAAGATTCTCTCACTGGCATTCACATTGCAATGCTGTCATATACACCTGCTTAGAACGACGCACGCACGCACGCACGCACGCACGCACGCACGCACGCACGCACGCACGCACGCACGCACGCACGATCCTTCCCACGCACACACATAACAGACACCCACCCACATTCCCACGTCTCCTATACACCATGGAGCTAAAACAATAAAGATGTCCCCCCCCACCCCTCTCCTCTGCACGGCGCTGAGAGCTGCACTTCTCTCTCCTCTCCTCCAGTGACCCTATAGTCTCTAGTCCGTAACGATGAGACCCTATATGTATCTATCGCTGCGCTAATGGGCTCTATAATGACAGGTATTAACCCAATTAACAGCAGAATTACAGGGGCCTCCATCACCATCCATCCACCACGATAACAAAGGACCATAAATGAGCTTAACGGCCGCGCGGTTACGGCCGGGCGGATGTTTGCATGAAGAGGAAATTAGACGTTAGCTGAAGGGCTCCGCGCGCGTTCGCTGACTTCACAAGGATCTGAACCTTTTTTAAAAAGGTGTTTATTATTATGACTGTAATGTATTCGGGTTATGCCCCGATTTATTCTTTGTCGCACGGCGTGCCGAACATTGCCCCGAGATGCACTGCATGCGTAGTCGAGCTTGAAGATCGGCCATTATCAGCACGTACCTTAAGCAGCATCAGCCACACGCGGAATCATGGAGATCAGTATAGGCCTAGGTCTCAAGTCTTCCTTGGCGCACGCACGCACGCACGCACGCACGCACGCACGCACACACGCACGCACGCACGCACGCACGCACGCACACACGAACATATCTGACATGGTTAGATTTATGGTGGTTGACGATGATGTTGCAACCAGGGGTTAGCTGTAGGTTACTGTTACAGCTGTACTGTACGATGTGTTGGATTAGCTGTAGATTACTGTTACAGCTGTACTGTACGATGTGTTGGATTAGCTGTAGGTTATACTGTACAGCTATAAAAATACGCAAATTGTCGAAAAGGACTGAAAACCAAAAGAGTCTTTGAGGCACAATGAAATGATGTTTTCATTCACCTTAAGCAGAGAGTCCACATGAAACGGGTGTTCAAAACAAACAGAACACAAAAAGAGGTATTTAGAGCCCACTGGCCAGGTTGGCTCTCTCTAGCTGACGACCCGGAATGTGTGTGGAACCAATGAGCAGGAGAGCTACACCAGAAATGACTTGAAAACAACTTAACTTTCCTTAGAATGTTTGAACACAGGTTTCACAGTGACTGGATCATCACTATTAACTCAGTCCCATGCCACTGGATCATCACTATTAACTCAGTCCCACTGGATCATCACTATTAACTCAGTCCTGTGCCACTGGATCATCACTATTAACTCAGTCCCACTGGATCATCACTATTAACTCAGTCCCATACCACTGGATCATCACTATTAACTCAGTCCCACTGGATCATCACTATTAACTCAGTCCCATGCCACTGGATCATCACTATTAACTCAGTCCCATACCACTGGATCATCACTATTAACTCAGTCCCACTGGATCATCACTATTAACTCAGTCCCATACCACTGGATCATCACTATTAACTCAGTCCCACTGGATCATCACTATTAACTCAGTCCCATGCCACTGGATCATCACTATTAACTCAGTCCCATGCCACTGGATCATCACTATTAACTCAGTCCCATGCCACTGGATCATCACTATTAACTCAGTCCCACTGGATCATCACTATTAACTCAGTCCCACTGGATCATCACTATTAACTCAGTCCCATGCCACTGGATCATCACTATTAACTCAGTCCCACTGGATCATCACTATTAACTCAGTCCCGTGCCACTGGATCATCACTATTAACTCAGTCCCATGCCACTGGATCATCACTATTAACTCAGTCCCACTGGATCATCACTATTAACTCAGTCCCATGCCACTGGATCATCACTATTAACTCAGTCCCACTGGATCATCACTATTAACTCAGTCCCACTGAATCATCACTATTAACTCAGTCCCGTGCCACTGGATCATCACTATTAACTCAGTCCCATGCCACTGGATCATCACTATTAACTCAGTCCCACTGGATCATCACTATTAACTCAGTCCCACTGGATCATCACTATTAACTCAGTCCCGTGCCACTGGATCATCACTATTAACTCAGTCCCACTGGATCATCACTATTAACTCAGTCCCACTGGATCATCACTATTAACTCAGTCCCATGCCACTGGATCATCACTATTAACTCAGTCCCACTGGATCATCACTATTAACTCAGTCCCATGCCACTGGATCATCACTATTAACTCAGTCCCATGCCACTGGATCATCACTATTAACTCAGTCCCATGCCACTGGATCATCACTATTAACTCAGTCCCATGCCACTGGATCATCACTATTAACTCAGTCCCATGCCACTGGATCATCACTATTAACTCAGTCCCATAAGACTGGATCATCACTATTAACTCAGTCCCACTGGATCATCACTATTAACTCAGTCCCACTGGATCATCACTATTAACTCAGTCCCATAAGACTGGATCATCACTATTAACTCAGTCCCATGCCACTGGATCATCACTATTAACTCAGTCCCATGCCACTGGATCATCACTATTAACTCAGTCCCATGCCACTGGATCATCACTATTAACTCAGTCCCACTGGATCATCACTATTAACTCAGTCCCACTGGATCATCACTATTAACTCAGTCCCATAAGACTGGATCATCACTATTAACTCAGTCCCATGCCACTGGATCATCACTATTAACTCAGTCCCGTGCCACTGGATCATCACTATTAACTCAGTCCCATGCCACTGGATCATCACTATTAACTCAGTCCCACTGGATCATCACTATTAACTCAGTCCCATGCCACTGGATCATCACTATTAACTCAGTCCCACTGGATCATCACTATTAACTCAGTCCCATGCCACTGGATCATCACTATTAACTCAGTCCCACTGGATCATCACTATTAACTCAGTCCCATACCACTGGATCATCACTATTAACTCAGTCCCACTGGATCATCACTATTAACTCAGTCCCGTGCCACTGGATCATCACTATTAACTCAGTCCCACTGGATCATCACTATTAACTCAGTCCCATGCCACTGGATCATCACTATTAACTCAGTCCCATGCCACTGGATCATCACTATTAACTCAGTCCCATGCCACTGGATCATCACTATTAACTCAGTCCTGTGCCACTGGATCATCACTATTAACTCAGTCCTGTGCCACTGGATCATCACTATTAACTCAGTCCTGTGCCACTGGATCATCACTATTAACTCAGTCCTGTGCCACTGGATCATCACTATTAACTCAGTCCTGTGCCACTGGATCATCACTATTAACTCAGTCCCATGCCACTGGATCATCACTATTAACTCAGTCCCATGCCACTGGATCATCACTATTAACTCAGTCCCATGCCACTGGATCATCACTATTAACTCAGTCTGATACCACTGGATCATCACTATTAACTCAGTCCCACTGGATCATCACTATTAACTCAGTCCCATGCCACTGGATCATCACTATTAACTCAGTCCCACTGGATCATCACTATTAACTCAGTCCTGTGCCACTGGATCATCACTATTAACTCAGTCCCATACCACTGGATCATCACTATTAACTCAGTCCCACTGGATCATCACTATTAACTCAGTCTGATACCACTGGATCATCACTATTAACTCAGTCCCACTGGATCATCACTATTAACTCAGTCTGATACCACTGGATCATCACTATTAACTCAGTCCCACTGGATCATCACTATTAACTCAGTCTGATACCACTGGATCATCACTATTAACTCAGTCCCACTGGATCATCACTATTAACTCAGTCCCATGCCACTGGATCATCACTATTAACTCAGTCCCACTGGATCATCACTATTAACTCAGTCCTGTGCCACTGGATCATCACTATTAACTCAGTCCCATACCACTGGATCATCACTATTAACTCAGTCCCACTGGATCATCACTATTAACTCAGTCCCATGTCACTGGATCATCACTATTAACTCAGTCCCACTGGATCATCACTATTAACTCAGTCCCACTGGATCATCACTATTAACTCAGTCCCATGCCACTGGATCATCACTATTAACTCAGTCCCATGCCACTGGATCATCACTATTAACTCAGTCCCATGCCACTGGATCATCACTATTAACTCAGTCCTGTGCCACTGGATCATCACTATTAACTCAGTCCCATGCCACTGGATCATCACTATTAACTCAGTCCCATGCCACTGGATCATCACTATTAACTCAGTCCCACTGGATCATCACTATTAACTCAGTCCCATGCCACTGGATCATCACTATTAACTCAGTCCTGTGCCACTGGATCATCACTATTAACTCAGTCCTGTGCCACTGGATCATCACTATTAACTCAGTCCTGTGCCACTGGATCATCACTATTAACTCAGTCCTGTGCCACTGGATCATCACTATTAACTCAGTCCTGTACCACTGGATCATCACTATTAACTCAGTCCCACTGGATCATCACTATTAACTCAGTCCCATGCCACTGGATCATCACTATTAACTCAGTCCCATACCACTGGATCATCACTATTAACTCAGTCCTGTGCCACTGGATCATCACTATTAACTCAGTCCCATGCCACTGGATCATCACTATTAACTCAGTCCCACTGGATCATCACTATTAACTCAGTCCTGTGCCACTGGATCATCACTATTAACTCAGTCCTGTGCCACTGGATCATCACTATTAACTCAGTCCCATCTGGATCATCACTATTAACTCAGTCCCATGCCACTGGATCATCACTATTAACTCAGTCCCACTGGATCATCACTATTAACTCAGTCCCATGCCACTGGATCATCACTATTAACTCAGTCCCACTGGATCATCACTATTAACTCAGTCCTGTGCCACTGGATCATCACTATTAACTCAGTCCCATACCACTGGATCATCACTATTAACTCAGTCCCACTGGATCATCACTATTAACTCAGTCCCACTGGATCATCACTATTAACTCAGTCCCACTGGATCATCACTATTAACTCAGTCCCATGCCACTGGATCATCACTATTAACTCAGTCCCACTGGATCATCACTATTAACTCAGTCCCATACCACTGGATCATCACTATTAACTCAGTCCCACTGGATCATCACTATTAACTCAGTCCCATGCCACTGGATCATCACTATTAACTCAGTCCCACTGGATCATCACTATTAACTCAGTCCCATGCCACTGGATCATCACTATTAACTCAGTCCCACTGGATCATCACTATTAACTCAGTCCCATACCACTGGATCATCACTATTAACTCAGTCTCATGCCACTGGATCATCACTATTAACTCAGTCCCATGCCACTGGATCATCACTATTAACTCAGTCCCATGCCACTGGATCATCACTATTAACTCAGTCCCACTGGATCATCACTATTAACTCAGTCCCATGCCACTGGATCATCACTATTAACTCAGTCCCACTGGATCATCACTATTAACTCAGTCCCATGCCACTGGATCATCACTATTAACTCAGTCCCACTGGATCATCACTATTAACTCAGTCCCATGCCACTGGATCATCACCGTGATCGCTCCTGCTTCAATTGATTTGTTTTACTGATGGTTGTTCTGTATAAAGTTCCTTTGTAATTTACCCTGATTTATAATGTTGTTTGATGTATTGTTTTGTGACTGTATTTTGTGTATTGTAACCTCGGCTACGTTGAAAATGAGGGCTTGCCCTCAACTGTACTCTGAGTATAAATAAAGGAGAGAAGAAGAAGGACTTCATCCTGTGCTGAGCTGTCATCATCAAGCAAGATAAATTCATCTGGATATGCATGTGTTTACTGTTCATCAATATGTATCAAGCATGATTTATGTCATAATGAATTGCCATCGTGTGTTGAGTAAGGCTGTGGACCAGAGCTACATCCCTACCTGCTTTATCTGCACCATTTAAGGCCGTTACCAAATGTTAAAATATAAAAGACCAATATTATTATGAAGAAAACAAGATGGTAAGACCGCTAAACCAAATAGAATAAAGTTTACCTTCAGAAAAAGCGTTGTTTATGGCTTCAGAATGTAAGTCTTTTAACATGTAATGTCTAGGGAGTGACGTCACGTCATCACCACTAGGTCTGGAAAGGGGGCGGGGAAGGGCTGTGAGATAGGCCTATCGAGAGTATGTACATGCATGATTTTCCCATCAGGACACGCCCCCCTCATCTAGACTGAGTGGCAAAACATTGAGCAGCATGGAGTGTTGGAGTTTGGAAGCGCTCGTTGGAAATCACTCAACCGTCCTGCGTACCACCTGTTTCTAAATGTCACATAATGCAGGAGGCAGCAACATGTTGTGTTATTGTTGAAAACAAGCACTTCCAAACTCTGACACTTAGAAAAATAATCAAATGCAGGGCATTTCTAGCAGAAAGTAGCTCATAACGTTTCTATGGTGGATTTTTATGAAACAAAAACTTTGCAGATAGAAAGAGTATAATTCAAGCTTTTCGTACAGCTGCAATGTTGGTGAGTTTAACATTGTTTAATTGCACTTAACATTAATCATAAAATGAAGTAAAACATAAATAAAATCACTTGCAATATTTTCTCAAGGCTCTTTCAGTAATAACTTTTTTTTAACAGGTAAACAGCAATATAATTTTGTTTAAATATGTCCCTTAATGGCAAGATAAATGCAAAAATGAAACAGCATGCATTAAAAACAAAATATGCATTAAGTTTGCTGCTCTGATTCTCACCAATCACTGTCTTTAATCATAATAAAAAAATCAGTTGCATTCATTTTTTTAGGCAACGTTTCCTGAGTCCATTCAACTGGAGAAAATAATAATAATTCCCTTCAAAGAAAAATCGAATCAAAGTCCTTTCTGCTGCTCTATGATGCTCACTTGTCTGAGGCTGAGCCAGATACTTGGTGTCTCATCTTGAGTACAAGTTCATCAATGTTTGGGGTCAGGCTCTGAGCTGAGGAAATCCTCAGGATTGAGTGAAGGTTTTCATCAGTAAGACGACTCCTATGTGAGGTTTTGTTTAGCTTCATTATAGAAAACAGTTGTTCACACAGGTATGTACTGCCAAACATAGACAGCATCCGTGCAACTTGGGTGCGCAGCTCTGGCATTGTGACGGGGATGAAACGTACAAACTCAGCAGCGCCCACAGACTCGTATTTTGCCTTCAGTGTGTCATTACACTGGAGCTCAATCAGCTCCATTTGGAGATTTCCTGGTGCGCTTTCCACGTCAACTGAAAATGGATTGTTGAGCAGTTCAAGCCTGCTTTTTTGGGCTTCAAAGTCGGAAAATCGCCGCCTGAAGTCGGCACCAAGTATGGCAAGTTTGTCAGCAAACGGTGTACTCTGGAACACGACGGTAGGCTCACTAGACTCAGTAGGCTGTTTAGAGATCAGCTCGTTCATGGTCTTGCAGCACCAAAAATTGTTAAACTGTTTTTTCCGCATCTGCGTCTCCCACAGGCTCAGCTTGATTTTAAATGCCTTCAAAGTAGCATACATGTCAGAGATGATGCGGCCCGCCCCTGCAGCTGCAGGTTCAATTCATTCATATGGCTACTGATGTCGCACAGAAATGCCACTTCACAGGAATGTCTCATCTCGGAGCTCTGTAGTGTCTTTCCCTTTGCTTTCCATGAACTGACAGATCTCCTCACGCAACTCGAAGCACCTTTTCAACACTTTTCCCTGGCTTAGCCACCTCTGTGTGATAGGGCAAGTCACCATACTCGGAATCTAACTCCTCCTGAAACGTCTTGAACTGGCGGTGATTTAAACCTTTGGCTCTAATGAAGTTAACTGCTCGTGTTATGGTGCTCATTACATTTGCCCTTTTCAAAGCTTTGCCACACAACGACTCCTGGTGTATGATGCCTCCTGGTGTATGACTCCTGGTGTATGATGCCTCCTGGTGTATGATGCCTCCTGGTGTATGATGCCTCCTGGTGTATGATGACTCCTGGTGTATGATGCCTCCTGGTGCTCCTGGTGTATGATGACTCCTGGTGTATGATGCCTCCTGGTGTATGATGCCTCCTGGTGTATGATGACTCCTGGTGTATGATGCCTCCTGGTGCTCCTGGTGTATGATGCCTCCTGGTGCTCCTGGTGTATGATGCCTCCTGGTGCTCCTGGTGTATGATGACCCCTGGTGTATGATGACTCCTGGTGTATGATGCCTCCTGGTGTATGATGCCTCCTGGTGTATGATGCCTCCTGGTGCTCCTGGTGTATGATGACTCCTGGTGTATGATGCCTCCTGGTGTATGACTCCTGGTGTATGATGCCTCCTGGTGCTCCTGGTGTATGATGACTCCTGGTGTATGATGCCTCCTGGTGTATGACTCCTGGTGTATGATGCCTCCTGGTGTATGATGCCTCCTGGTGTATGATGCCTCCTGGTGCTCCTGGTGTATGATGACTCCTGGTGTATGATGCCTCCTGGTGTATGACTCCTGGTGTATGATGCCTCCTGGTGCTCCTGGTGTATGATGACTCCTGGTGTATGATGCCTCCTGGTGTATGACTCCTGGTGTATGATGCCTCCTGGTGTATGACTCCTGGTGTATGATGCCTCCTGGTGTATGATGCCTCCTGGTGTATGACTCCTGGTGTATGATGCCTCCTGGTGTATGATGCCTCCTGGTGTATGACTCCTGGTGTATGATGACCCCTGGTGTATGATGCCTCCTGGTGTATGACTCCTGGTGTATGATGCCTCCTGGTGTATGATGCCTCCTGGTGTATGATGACCCCTGGTGTATGATGACTCCTGGTGTATGATGCCTCCTGGTGTATGATGCCTCCTGGTGTATGATGCCTCCTGGTGTATGATGACTCCTGGTGTATGATGACTCCTGGTGTATGATGCCTCCTGGTGTATGATGCCTCCTGGTGTATGATGACTCCTGGTGTATGATGCCTCCTGGTGTATGATGACTCCTGGTGTATGATGACTCCTGGTGTATGATGCCTCCTGGTGTATGATGACTCCTGGTGTATGATGCCTCCTGGTGTATGATGCCTCCTGGTGTATGATGCCTCCTGGTGTATGATGCCTCCTGGTGTATGATGACTCCTGGTGTATGATGCCTCCTGGTGTATGATGCCTCCTGGTGTATGATGCCTCCTGGTGTATGATGCCTCCTGGTGTATGACTCCTGGTGTATGATGACCCCTGGTGTATGATGCCTCCTGGTGTATGATGACCCCTGGTGTATGATGCCTCCTGGTGTATGATGCCTCCTGGTGTATGATGCCTCCTGGTGTATGATGACTCCTGGTGTATGATGCCTCCTGGTGTATGATGCCTCCTGGAGTATGATGCCTCCTGGTGTATGATGCCTCCTGGTGTATGATGACTCCTGGTGTATGATGCCTCCTGGTGTATGATGCCTCCTGGTGTATGATGCCTCCTGGTGTATGATGACTCCTGGTGTATGATGCCTCCTGGTGTATGATGCCTCCTGGAGTATGACTCCTGGTGTATGACTCCTGGTGTATGATGCCTCCTGGTGTATGGTGTCTCCTGGTGTATGATGCCTCCTGGTGTATGATGCCTCCTGGTGTATGATGCCTCCTGGTGTATGATGACTCCTGGTGTATGCCTCCTGGTGTATGCCTCCTGGTGTATGCCTCCTGGTGTATGCCTCCTGGTGTATGATGCCTCCTGGTGTATGCCTCCTGGTGTATGCCTCCTGGTGTATGCCTCCTGGTGTATGATGCCTCCTGGTGTATGCCTCCTGGTGTATGCCTCCTGGTGTATGATGCCTCCTGGTGTATGATGCCTCCTGGTGTATGATGCCTCCTGGTGCTCCTGGTGTATGATGACTCCTGGTGTATGATGCAGTGATAAGCTGTCAGCTCACCTGTGCCGCCTTCTTCCTTTCTTCTCTCCCGCATTCTTGCCACCAAGCCACTCCTATGACCGCACATTGCGGGTGCTCCGTCTGTTGTCATTCCCACAAGTTTATCCCATCCCAGCTCCATGTCATTTACACACCCGGATACCTGTTCATACAGATCTTTTCCTGTAGTTGTGCCATGCATCGGACGTAATCCCAAAAATTATTCTGTCACACACAGGCTTGAGTCCACTCCACGGATGAAAATTGACAGCTGAGCAATGTCCGATGTATCGGTGCTCTCATCCACAGCAAGGGAATATGCGATGAAAACTTTTCCTTTTCCCACAAGCTGTTGTTTAAGATTAGTGGAAAGCTTGTTTACACGGTCAGCAACTGTGTTTCTGCTCAGACTCACATTTGAAAATAGCTGCTTTTTTCTGGGCACACGACGTCACAAACTTTGAGCATGCAGTTCTTTACAAACTCTCCCTCGGTAAATGGCCGGGCTGACTTTGCGACCTCTTCTGCCACAATAAAACTGGCCTTGACAGCAGCCTCGCTTTGTGATTTGGCTTTTGTGAACATAGCCTGCTGGGACTTCAGACTTCTTTTTAACTCTTGTACCTTCTGTAGCTTTTGTTCTGTGTCCATATTCTTGTATTTGTCTGGGTGTTTCGGTGATAATTCATAGTGCCTTTTTAAGTTATATTCTTTCATTACAGCCACGCTGTCGCCACACACAAGACACACAGGTTTCCCGTTTACTTCGGTGAACATGTATTGTGCCTCCCACCTGTCTTGAAACCCCCTGTTTTCAGCGTCTACCTTTTCGTTTTGCCATTTTGGGAGAGAGGGAGATATCCACAGGCGATTAGGCCAGGGGTTCTCAACGTTTTTGGCCGGGGACCCCCGGAAATGCTTTGGCAATGTCTCGGGACCCCCGCCCCGCACCCTCCCGACCCCCAATATAAATTGACTGCTACAATAACCTTAACCCATTTTGGGCGGGAACCCCTTTTGGTGTTTTAATCATTGTTATAATTTAGCTATTGAAAAATAGCAGATCTACAAGCTCATAGCGCGCCACCGAGTGGCGCGCTACGAGCGGCGCGCTACGAGCTTGTAGGTCTGCTATTTTTGAAAAATCGTGAAAATAAAAAATTAAAAAAACTTTTTTTTTTTTTTTTTTTTGAAACATTTTTGGGGACCCCCTAAAATAATTTGGCGACCCCCCGAGGGGTCGCGACCCACGGGTTGAGAACCCCTGGATTAGGCTTCTACTGTGTGACTTTAGTACTGAAGTGAAGAGAAGACGCGGGGTCGGTACGCGCCAATGCACTCGCAGTGCATTCTGGGACTTGTAGTATTATGGTGCTGCGGGCATATAATGCTGCGGGCCGCTTTTAATAGTAATTAAATAATATCCCGCGGGCCAGTGAGAACTCATTCACGGGCCTGATCTGGCCCGCGGGCCGTGACTTTGACATATATGCTCTATAGGCTAAGCCCCTCCCACAGGACCGTACCAAATCTGAATTGAATCCACAGTTACCCAGTTAATTTCACTGTCCAGAGACATTAGTCAACGCTATAGTGTCGCCCCTCTCTTACTAGATTACTCTCTACCGACTGTGCCACCGCGCAAAGGCCAAAGGTCACGGTGACCTCACAAAGCATTTTCATTAATTAGCTTCAAAGTCTTCTTTCACTAGCCTATGTTATACTGTAGCCTCTGTGAGTCAGTCTGGACACACAGACTGTAGTCTATAGTCTGGACAGACAGACAGACAGACAGGCATGCATGTATAACTGTAGTCTATAGTCTGGACAGACAGACAGGCATGCATGTATAACTGTAGTCTATAGTCTGGACAGACAGACAGGCATGCATGTATAACTGTAGTCTATAGTCTGGACAGACAGACAGGCATGCATGTATAACTGTAGTCTATAGTCTGGACAGACAGACAGACAGGCATGTATAACTGTAGTCTATAGTCTGGACAGACAGACAGGCATGCATGTATAACTGTAGTCTATAGTCTGGACAGACAGACATGCATGCATGTATAACTGTAGTCTATAGTCTGGACAGACAGACAGGCATACATGTATAACTGTAGTCTATAGTCTGGACAGACAGACAGGCATGCATGTATAACTGTAGTCTATAGTCTGGACAGACAGACAGACAGGCATGTATAACTGTAGTCTATAGTCTGGACAGACAGACAGGCATGCATGTATAACTGTAGTCTATAGTCTGGACAGACAGACATGCATGCATGTATA
>NW_027638508.1:67500-72500 GCF_951216825.1 Electrona antarctica
CCGGTGTCGTTCCACACCCCCACAGGGAGGGAGGGTAGTGCCCGGTGTCGTTCCACACCCCCACAGGGAGGGAGGGTAGTGCCCGGTGTCGTTCCACACCCCCACAGGGAGGGAGGGTAGTGCCCGGTGTCGTTCCACACCCCCACAGGGAGGGAGGGTAGTGCCCGGTGTCGTTCCACACCCCCACAGGGAGGGAGGGTAGTGCCCGGTGTCGTTCCACACCCCCACAGGGAGGGAGGGTAGTGCCCGGTGTCGTTCCACACCCCCACAGGGAGGGGGTGCAGTGCCCGGTGTCGTTCCACACCCCCACAGGGAGGGGGTGCAGTGCCCGGTGTCGTTCCACACCCCCACAGGGAGGGGGTGCAGTGCCCGGTGTCGTTCCACACCCCCACAGGGAGGGGGTGCAGTGCCCGGTGTCGTTCCACACCCCCACAGGGAGGGGGTGCAGTGCCCGGTGTCGTTCCACACCCCCACAGGGAGGGGGTGCAGTGCCCGGTGTCGTTCCACACCCCCACAGGGAGGCCACACCCCCACAGGGAGGCCACACCCCCACAGGGAGGCCACACCCCCACAGGGAGGCCACACCCCCACAGGGAGGCCACACCCCCACAGGGAGGGAGGGTAGTGCCCGGTGTCGTTCCACACCCCCACAGGGAGGGAGGGTAGTGCCCGGTGTCGTTCCACACCCCCACAGGGAGGGAGGGTAGTGCCCGGTGTCGTTCCACACCCCCACAGGGAGGGAGGGTAGTGCCCGGTGTCGTTCCACACCCCCACAGGGAGGGAGGGTAGTGCCCGGTGTCGTTCCACACCCCCACAGGGAGGGAGGGTAGTGCCCGGTGTCGTTCCACACCCCCACAGGGAGGGAGGGTAGTGCCCGGTGTCGTTCCACACCCCCACAGGGAGGGGGTGCAGTGCCCGGTGTCGTTCCACACCCCCACAGGGAGGGGGTGCAGTGCCCGGTGTCGTTCCACACCCCCACAGGGAGGGGGTGCAGTGCCCGGTGTCGTTCCACACCCCCACAGGGAGGGGGTGCAGTGCCCGGTGTCGTTCCACACCCCCACAGGGAGGGGGTGCAGTGCCCGGTGTCGTTCCACACCCCCACAGGGAGGGGGTGCAGTGCCCGGTGTCGTTCCACACCCCCACAGGGAGGGGGTGCAGTGCCCGGTGTCGTTCCACACCCCCACAGGGAGGGGGTGCAGTGCCCGGTGTCGTTCCACACCCCCACAGGGAGGGTAGTGCCCGGTGTCGTTCCACACCCCCACAGGGAGGGTAGTGCCCGGTGTCGTTCCACACCCCCACAGGGAGGGCAGTGCCCGGTGTCGTTCCACACCCCCACAGGGAGGGTAGTGCCCGGTGTCGTTCCACACCCCCACAGGGAGGGTAGTGCCCGGTGTCGTTCCACACCCCCACAGGGAGGGCAGTGCCCGGTGTCGTTCCACACCCCCACAGGGAGGGCAGTGCCCGGTGTCGTTCCACACCCCCACAGGGAGGGCAGTGCCCGGTGTCGTTCCACACCCCCACAGGGAGGGTAGTGCCCGGTGTCGTTCCACACCCCCACAGGGAGGGTAGTGCCCGGTGTCGTTCCACACCCCCACAGGGAGGGTAGTGCCCGGTGTCGTTCCACACCCCCACAGGGAGGGCAGTGCCCGGTGTCGTTCCACACCCCCACAGGGAGGGCAGTGCCCGGTGTCGTTCCACACCCCCACAGGGAGTGCAGTGCCCGGTGTCGTTCCACACCCCCACAGGGAGTGTAGTGCCCGGTGTCGTTCCACACCCCCACAGGGAGTGTAGTGCCCGGTGTCGTTCTACACCCCCACAGGGAGTGTAGTGCCCGGTGTCGTTCCACACCCCCACAGGGAGGGGGTGCAGTGCCCGGTGTCGTTCCACACCCCCACAGGGAGGGAGTGCAGTGCCCGGTGTCGTTCCACACCCCCACAGGGAGTGTAGTGCCCGGTGTCGTTCCACACCCCCACAGGGAGTGTAGTGCCCGGTGTCGTTCCACACCCCCACAGGGAGGGAGGGCAGTGCCCGGTGTCGTTCCACACCCCCACAGGGAGGGTAGTGCCCGGTGTCGTTCCACACCCCCACAGGGAGTGTAGTGCCCGGTGTCGTTCCACACCCCCACAGGGAGTGTAGTGCCCGGTGTCGTTCCACACCCCCACAGGGAGTGTAGTGCCCGGTGTCGTTCCACACCCCCACAGGGAGGGTAGTGCCCGGTGTCGTTCCACACCCCCACAGGGAGGGGGTGCAGTGCCCGGTGTCGTTCCACACCCCCACAGGGAGGGGGTGCAGTGCCCGGTGTCGTTCCACACCCCCACAGGGAGGGGGTACAGTGCCCGGTGTCGTTCCACACCCCCACAGGGAGGGGGTGCAGTGCCCGGTGTCGTTCCACACCCCCACAGGGAGGGGGTGCAGTGCCCGGTGTCGTTCCACACCCCCACAGGGAGGGGGTGCAGTGCCCGGTGTCGTTCCACACCCCCACAGGGAGGGGGTGCAGTGCCCGGTGTCGTTCCACACCCCCACAGGGAGGGGGTGCAGTGCCCGGTGTCGTTCCACACCCCCACAGGGAGGGGGTGCAGTGCCCGGTGTCGTTCCACACCCCCACAGGGAGGGCAGTGCCCGGTGTCGTTCCACACCCCCACAGGGAGGGTAGTGCCCGGTGTCGTTCCACACCCCCACAGGGAGGGTAGTGCCCGGTGTCGTTCCACACCCCCACAGGGAGGGCAGTGCCCGGTGTCGTTCCACACCCCCACAGGGAGGGTAGTGCCCGGTGTCGTTCCACACCCCCACAGGGAGGGTAGTGCCCGGTGTCGTTCCACACCCCCACAGGGAGGGGGTGCAGTGCCCGGTGTCGTTCCACACCCCCACAGGGAGGGGGTGCAGTGCCCGGTGTCGTTCCACACCCCCACAGGGAGGGCAGTGCCCGGTGTCGTTCCACACCCCCACAGGGAGGGTAGTGCCCGGTGTCGTTCCACACCCCCACAGGGAGGGTAGTGCCCGGTGTCGTTCCACACCCCCACAGGGAGGGCAGTGCCCGGTGTCGTTCCACACCCCCACAGGGAGGGTAGTGCCCGGTGTCGTTCCACACCCCCACAGGGAGGGTAGTGCCCGGTGTCGTTCCACACCCCCACAGGGAGGGCAGTGCCCGGTGTCGTTCCACACCCCCACAGGGAGGGCAGTGCCCGGTGTCGTTCCACACCCCCACAGGGAGGGCAGTGCCCGGTGTCGTTCCACACCCCCACAGGGAGGGCAGTGCCCGGTGTCGTTCCACACCCCCACAGGGAGGGTAGTGCCCGGTGTCGTTCCACACCCCCACAGGGAGGGCAGTGCCCGGTGTCGTTCCACACCCCCACAGGGAGGGCAGTGCCCGGTGTCGTTCCACACCCCCACAGGGAGTGCAGTGCCCGGTGTCGTTCCACACCCCCACAGGGAGTGTAGTGCCCGGTGTCGTTCCACACCCCCACAGGGAGTGTAGTGCCCAGTGTCGTTCTACACCCCCACAGGGAGTGTAGTGCCCGGTGTCGTTCCACACCCCCACAGGGAGGGGGTGCAGTGCCCGGTGTCGTTCCACACCCCCACAGGGAGGGAGTGCAGTGCCCGGTGTCGTTCCACACCCCCACAGGGAGTGTAGTGCCCGGTGTCGTTCCACACCCCCACAGGGAGTGTAGTGCCCGGTGTCGTTCCACACCCCCACAGGGAGGGAGGGCAGTGCCCGGTGTCGTTCCACACCCCCACAGGGAGGGTAGTGCCCGGTGTCGTTCCACACCCCCACAGGGAGTGTAGTGCCCGGTGTCGTTCCACACCCCCACAGGGAGTGTAGTGCCCGGTGTCGTTCCACACCCCCACAGGGAGTGTAGTGCCCGGTGTCGTTCCACACCCCCACAGGGAGGGAGGGCAGTGCCCGGTGTCGTTCCACACCCCCACAGGGAGGGTAGTGCCCGGTGTCGTTCCACACCCCCACAGGGAGGGCAGTGCCCGGTGTCGTTCCACACCCCCACAGGGAGGGCAGTGCCCGGTGTCGTTCCACACCCCCACAGGGAGGGAGGGCAGTGCCCGGTGTCGTTCCACACCCCCACAGGGAGGGTAGTGCCCGGTGTCGTTCCACACCCCCACAGGGAGTGTAGTGCCCGGTGTCGTTCCACACCCCCACAGGGAGGGAGGGCAGTGCCCGGTGTCGTTCCACACCCCCACAGGGAGGGAGGGCAGTGCCCGGTGTCGTTCCACACCCCCACAGGGAGGGCAGTGCCCGGTGTCGTTCCACACCCCCACAGGGAGTGTAGTGCCCGGTGTCGTTCCACACCCCCACAGGGAGGGAGGGCAGTGCCCGGTGTCGTTCCACACCCCCACAGGGAGGGAGGGCAGTGCCCGGTGTCGTTCCACACCCCCACAGGGAGGGCAGTGCCCGGTGTCGTTCCACACCCCCACAGGGAGGGTAGTGCCCGGTGTCGTTCCACACCCCCACAGGGAGTGTAGTGCCCGGTGTCGTTCCACACCCCCACAGGGAGTGTAGTGCCCGGTGTCGTTCCACACCCCCACAGGGAGGGCAGTGCCCGGTGTCGTTCCACACCCCCACAGGGAGGGCAGTGCCCGGTGTCGTTCCACACCCCCACAGGGAGGGCAGTGCCCGGTGTCATTCTACACCCCCACAGGGAGTGTAGTGCCCGGTGTCGTTCCACACCCCCACAGGGAGGGCAGTGCCCGGTGTCGTTCCACACCCCCACAGGGAGTGTAGTGCCCGGTGTCGTTCCACACCCCCACAGGGAGGGCAGTGCCCGGTGTCGTTCCACACCCCCACAGGGAGTGCAGTGCCCGGTGCCGTTCCACACCCCCACAGGGAGTGCAGTGCCCGGTGTCGTTCCACACCCCCACAGGGAGGGTAGTGCCCGGTGTCGTTCCACACCCCCACAGGGAGGGCAGTGCCCGGTGTCGTTCCACACCCCCACAGGGAGGGGGTGCAGTGCCCGGTGTCGTTCTACACCCCCACAGGGAGGGCAGTGCCC
>NW_027638508.1:77500-122500 GCF_951216825.1 Electrona antarctica
GGACGAGGAGGAGGAGGAGGAGGAGGTTCCTGTGAAGGACAATCCCCTGATCAACCAACCAACCCCTCCCAGGCATGCATGGAAGGACACAGACCCAGGAGAGAGGATTGGCAACCGCCATCCAACCCCCGCCCCCCAGCCCCCCCCCCCCCCCCCCCCCCTGGCTGCACCCTCCCCACAAAGGGGAACCAAATGGTCCGAGGGACGGGGAAAAAACTGCTGATGTAAGAAAACCAGGAGAGGGGGGGGGGGGCACCGAGAGGTCAAGGAGATTGAAAAAAATAGAAAGAGAGAGAGAGAGAGAGAGAGAGAGAGAGAGAGACAGAGACAGAGACAGAGAGAGAGAGAGAGAGAGAGAGATAGAGGGAGTACAGAGAGAGAGACGAGAACAGAGGAACATATGAGAGAGAGAGAGAGAGAGGAGAGGAGAGGAGAGGAGAGAGAGACAGAGACAGAGACAGAGAGAGACAGAGAGAGACAGAGGAGAGACAGGGGAGAGGAGAGACAGGGGAGAGGAGAGGAGAGGAGAGGAGAGGAGAGGAGAGGAGAGGAGAGGAGAGGAGAGGAGAGGAGAGGAGAGGAGAGGAGAGGAGAGGAGAGGAGATAGAGGACGCAGTGTGTATGAGCAGGAAATACTTTGATAGATTTCCCAGGCTCTCTTTTTGTCAGAGCTTTGTGGCGATAAGGAGGTTTTAAAGGTGTTGGCCTGTGGGGGGGGGGAGAGTAATGGTGAACGGCTGGACGCATCACTTAGGAGATGAAACCAGCCATAGAATGGCATGTCCTTCAGCCTAGGGCACACACACACACACACACACACACACACACACACACACACACACACACACACACACATTCTCCCAGACTCTGAACCTAATCTTCGACCCTGTCGTGACTCTCACCCTTTGCTGTTAAGCTGCACTGTGTGATATAGTTCTGATCATCTCAAGGTTCCACTGAGGAATAGAACGGCCTGTAAGGCTGTGTGTGCACCGTGCACCGTGCACCGTGCACTGTGCACCGTGCACCGTGCACCGTGCACCGTGCACCGTGCTGCCTGATGGTTTTAGAACGGCCTGTAAGGCTGTGTGTGCACCGTGCACCGTGCACCGTGCACCGTGCACCGTGCTGCCTGATGGATTTAGAACGGCCTGTAAGGCTGTGTGTGCACCGTGCACCGTGCACTGTGCACCGTGCACTGTGCACCGTGCACCGTGCTGCATGATGGTTTTAGAACGGCCTGTAAGGCTGTGTGTGCACCGTGCACCGTGCACCGTGCACTGTGCACCGTGCTGCATGATGGTTTTTTGGCTCCTTTCTAAAGGCATGTTGTCAAAACCTCCTGGCTCCTGCCAGGTTTGACTCCCCTCTACGCTACACACTCCCCTCTACGCTACACACTCCCCTCTACGCTACACACTCCCCTCTACGCTAGACACTCCCCTCTACGCTACACACTCCCCTCTACGCTAGACACTCCCCTCTACGCTACACACTCCCCTCTACGCTACACACTCCCCTCTACGCTAGACACTCCCTTCTACGCTACACACTCCCCTCTACGCTAGACACTCCCCTCTACGCTACACACTCCCCTCTACGCTAGACACTCCCCTCTACGCTAGACACTCCCCTATACGCTAGACACTCCCCTCTACGCTAGACACGATGGGTGAGTGAATCATTTTAGGCCTCGGTTTTATATTAAACATGTAATCATTTGGTCCTGGGGCACAGTCGGTGTAGAGCTGTCGCCTCACAGCTAGAAGGTCGTGCTGGGTTCGATTCCCGCTGGGGATGCTGTGGGCGCTGCAGGGGCGTGTTCTCTCCTCCACGTCATCAGTGCCCATACCCGAGGTGGGGTTGGCGAAATGGCCTTTCTGTGTGGAGTTTGCATGTTCTCCCCGTGTCCCCTAGGGTATAGGTACCCTCACATGTTCTCCCTGTGTCTCCTAGGGTAGGTACCCTCACATGTTCTCCCCGTGTCCCCTAGGGTAGGTATACCTCACATGTTATCCCCGTGTCCCCTAGGGTAGGTACCCTCACATGTTCTCCCCGTGTCCCCTAGGGTAGGTATACCTCACATGTTCTCCCCGTGTCTCCTAGGGTAGGTACCCTCACATGTTCTCCCCGTGTCCCCTAGGGTAGGTACCCTCACATGTTCTCCCCGTGTCCCCTAGGGTAGGTACCCTCACATGTTCTCCCCGTGTCCCCTAGGGTAGGTACCCTCACATGTTCTCCCTGTGTTCCCTAGGGTAGGTACCCTCACATGTTCTCCCTGTGTTCCCTAGGGTAGGTACCCTCACATGTTCTCCCCGTGTCCCCTAGGGTAGGTACCCTCACATGTTCTCCCCTAGGGTAGGTACCCTCACATGTTCTCCCCTAGGGTAGGTAGCCTCACATGTTCTCCCCTAGGGTAGGTAACCTCACATGTTCTCCCTGTGTCCCCTAGGGTAGGTACCCTCATATGTTCTCCCTGTGTTCCCTAGGGTAGGTACCCTCACATGTTCTCCCCGTGTCCCCTAGGGTAGGTACCTCACATGTTCTCCCCGTGTCCCCTAGGGTAGGTACCCTCACATGTTCTCCCTGTGTCCCCTAGGGTAGGTACCCTCACATGTTCTCCCCGTGTCCCCTAGGGTAGGTACCCTCACATGTTCTCCCCGTGTCCCCTAGGGTAGGTACCCTCACATGTTCTCCCTGTGTCCCCTAGGGTAGGTACCCTCACATGTTCTCCCCGTGTCCCCTAGGGTAGGTACCCTCACATGTTCTCCCCGTGTCCCCTAGGGTAGGTACCCTCACATGTTCTCCCCGTGTCCCCTAGGGTAGGTACCCTCACATGTTCTCCCTGTGTCCCCTAGGGTAGGTACCCTCACATGTTCTCCCCGTGTCCCCTAGGGTAGGTACCCTCACATGTTCTCCCCATGTCCCCTAGGGTAGGTACCCTCACATGTTCTCCCTGTGTTCCCTAGGGTAGGTACCCTCACATGTTCTCCCCGTGACCCCTAGGGTAGGTACCCTCACAAAAAACATGCAGTAATCCTGGTCTCTAAATTGCCTGATGGAGGGGAAAGGAACGGGCTGTAATAACGTGTTCCTTCCACGCGCTACATCCAACCGGGGAAACTCCCCCCTGAAGCGGCTTGGACTCATGCATTGAAGAAAGCATGAGGTCAGTCTGTTGCTCTCCCCAGGTTGGCAGGGGTAGTGTACAGCAGGGGTAGTGTACAGCAGGGGTAGTGTACAGCAGGGGTAGTGTACAGCAGGGGTAGTGTACAGCCCAGGATTACAGTCCACTTGGACACATGTGGACGTGCAAATGCGGCTCACTAGGTTTATTTGCTCAGACACTATGACGTAAAATTGTCCATTCATTGTCAATATGGGAATTTAATGTTTGTGTTGGACAAAGTTTGTTCACACACCAAAAGCTGGATGATGTTACTGGTGGACGGGTTTCTGAACTGCCCACAGCCCGAGACACAGACTGGTTCCTGAACTGCCCACAGCCCTCCTAAGAGACACTGACTGGTTTCTGAACTGCCCACAGCCCTCCTATGAGACAGACTGGTTTCTGAACTGCCCACAGCCCGAGACACAGACTGGTTCCTGAACTGCCCACAGCCCTCCTAAGAGACACTGACTGGTTTCTGAACTGCCCACAGCCCTCCTATGAGACACAGACTGGTTTCTGAACTGCCCACATCCCTCCTATGAGACACAGACTGGTTTCTGAACTGCCCACATCCCTCCTATGAGACACAGACTGGTTTCTGAACTGCCCACAGCCCTCCTATGAGACACAGATGAAGTAGAAAAAAATTGTGGTATTTTATCATGAACATTAATGACTACCATTTATATGAAGATATGTTGAAAAGTGGTGAAGTGGTCCTTTGCTTTAAGGCCTATATACTTGACGAGTAGTTTTTGAAAACATTCCCAAAATATACCCACCAGGGTTGAAAGTGGTTAATAAGTTAAATAATGTATTATAATGTCCTTGCTTCATAACACTGAACACTGCAGCCCTGTCCTATTCCCTTCATAACTGTACACTGAACACTGCAGCCCTGTCCTATTCCCTTCATAACTGTACACTGAACACTGCAGCTCTGTCCTATTCCCTTCATAACTGTACACTGAACACTGCAGCCCTGTCCTATTCCCTTCATAACTGTACACTGAACACTGCATCTCTATCCTATTCCCTTCATAACTGTACACTGCAGCCCTATCCTATTCCCTTCATAACTGTACACTGCAGCCCTATCCTTTGATGAATTGAACAAGGTGGACCCTCTTGTAAACAAGTGTAATGCTTTATTGGGTCGTCCACTCACAGTTAACAGTCTTTTGTATTGAGTTGTGCTTGAAAAGTACTGTAATTCTGCAAACTGCTAATACATACTTCAATCAATCAATCCTATTCCCTTCATAACTAGGGATGGAGCTTGTTACTGTTTATTGATAACGATCACCTTATCGATCAGGCTTATCGAGCCGGGTCCTCGAGCCGGGTCCTTATCCAGCCCACTATCAAGCTGGGAGACAATACATTATTACTGGGAGACGATACATTATTACTGGGAGACGATACATTATTACTGGGAGACGATACATTATTACTGGGAGACGATACATTATTACTGAGAGACGATACATTATTACTGGGAGACGATACATTATTACTGGGAGACGATACATTATTACTGGGAGACGATACATTATTACTGGGAGACGATACATTATTACTGGGAGACGATACATTATTACTGGGAGACGATACATTATTACTGGGAGACGATACATTATTACTGGGAGACGATACATTATTACTGGGAGACGATACATTATTACTGGGAGACGATACATTATTACTGGGAGACGATACATTATTACTGCGATACATTATTACTGGGAGACGATACATTATTACTGGGAGACGATACATTATTACTGGGAGACGATACATTATTACTGGGAGACGATACATTATTACTGGGAGACGATACATTATTACTGGGAGACGATACATTATTACTGGGAGACGATACATTATTACTGGGAGACGATACATTATTACTGAGAGACGATACATTATTACTGAGAGACGATACATTATTACTGAGAGACGATACATTATTACTGGGAGACGATACATTATTACTGGGAGACGATACATTATTACTGGGAGACGATACATTATTACTGGGAGACGATACATTATTACTGGGAGACGATACATTATTACTGGGAGACGATACATTATTACTGGGAGACGATACATTATTACTGGGAGACGATACATTATTACTGGGAGACGATACATTATTACTGGGAGACGATACATTATTACTGGGAGACGATACATTATTACTGAGAGACGATACATTATTACTGAGAGACGATACATTATTACTGGGAGACGATACATTATTACTGGGAGACGATACATTATTACTGGGAGACGATACATTATTACTGAGAGACGATACATTATTACTGAGAGACGATACATTATTACTGTGATACATTATTACTGAGAGACGATACATTATTACTGGGAGACGATACATTATTACTGGGAGACGATACATTATTACTGTGATACATTATTACTGAGAGACGATACATTATTACTGGGAGACGATACATTATTACTGGGAGACGATACATTATTACTGGGAGACGATACATTATTACTGGGAGACGATACATTATTACTGGGAGACGATACATTATTACTGAGAGACGATACATTATTACTGGGAGACGATACATTATTACTGGGAGACGATACATTATTACTGGGAGACGATACATTATTACTGAGAGACGATACATTATTACTGGGAGACGATACATTATTACTGGGAGACGATACATTATTACTGGGAGACGATACATTATTACTGGGAGACGATACATTATTACTGGGAGACGATACATTATTACTGGGAGACGATACATTATTACTGGGAGACGATACATTATTACTGGGAGACGATACATTATTACTGAGAGACGATACATTATTACTGAGAGACGATACATTATTACTGGGAGACGATACATTATTACTGGGAGACGATACATTATTACTGGGAGACGATACATTATTACTGGGAGACGATACATTATTACTGGGAGACGATACATTATTACTGGGAGACGATACATTATTACTGGGAGACGATACATTATTACTGGGAGACGATACATTATTACTGGGAGACGATACATTATTACTGGGAGATGATACATTATTACTGGGAGACGATACATTATTACTGGGAGACGATACATTATTACTGGGAGACGATACATTATTACTGGGAGACGATACATTATTACTGGGAGACGATACATTATTACTGGGAGACGATACATTATTACTGGGAGACGATACATTATTACTGGGAGACGATACATTATTACTGCGATACATTATTACTGAGAGACGATACATTATTACTGGGAGACGATACATTATTACTGGGAGACGATACATTATTACTGGGAGACGATACATTATTACTGCGATACATTATTACTGGGAGACGATACATTATTACTGGGAGACGATACATTATTACTGGGAGACGATACATTATTACTGGGAGACGATACATTATTACTGAGAGACGATACATTATTACTGGGAGACGATACATTATTACTGGGAGACGATACATTATTACTGGGAGACGATACATTATTACTGGGAGACGATACATTATTACTGGGAGACGATACATTATTACTGGGAGACGATACATTATTACTGGGAGACGATACATTATTACTGGGAGACGATACATTATTACTGGGAGACGATACATTATTACTGGGAGACGATACATTATTACTGAGAGACGATACAGTATTACTGGGAGACGATACATTATTACTGGGAGACGATACATTATTACTGGGAGACGATACATTATTACTGGGAGACGATACATTATTACTGGGAGACGATACATTATTACTGGGAGACGATACATTATTACTGGGAGACGATACATTATTACTGGGAGACGATACATTATTACTGGGAGACGATACATTATTACTGGGAGACGATACATTATTACTGGGAGACGATACATTATTACTGGGAGACGATACATTATTACTGAGAGACGATACATTATTACTGCGATACATTATTACTGGGAGACGATACATTATTACTGGGAGACGATACATTATTACTGGGAGACGATACATTATTACTGGGAGACGATACATTATTACTGGGAGACGATACATTATTACTGGGAGACAATACATTATTACTGAGAGACGATACATTATTACTGGGAGACGATACATTATTACTGGGAGACGATACATTATTACTGAGAGACGATACATTATTACTGGGAGACGATACATTATTACTGAGAGACGATACATTATTACTGAGAGACGATACATTATTACTGGGAGACGATACATTATTACTGGGAGACGATACATTATTACTGGGAGACGATACATTATTACTGAGAGACGATACATTATTACTGGGAGACGATACATTATTACTGGGAGACGATACATTATTACTGGGAGACGATACATTATTACTGGGAGACGATACATTATTACTGGGAGACGATACATTATTACTGGGAGACGATACATTATTACTGGGAGACGATACATTATTACTGGGAGACGATACATTATTACTGGGAGACGATACATTATTACTGAGAGACGATACATTATTACTGGGAGACGATACATTATTACTGGGAGACGATACATTATTACTGGGAGACGATACATTATTACTGGGAGACGATACATTATTACTGGGAGACGATACATTATTACTGGGAGACGATACATTATTACTGGGAGACGATACATTATTACTGGGAGACGATACATTATTACTGGGAGACGATACATTATTACTGAGAGACGATACATTATTACTGGGAGACGATACATTATTACTGAGAGACGATACATTATTACTGAGAGACGATACATTATTACTGGGAGACGATACATTATTACTGGGAGACGATACATTATTACTGAGAGACGATACATTATTACTGAGAGACGATACATTATTACTGGGAGACGATACATTATTACTGGGAGACGATACATTATTACTGGGAGACGATACATTATTACTGGGAGACGATACATTATTACTGGGAGACGATACATTATTACTGGGAGACGATACATTATTACTGGGAGACGATGCATTATTACTGGGAGACGATACATTATTACTGGGAGACGATACATTATTACTGGGAGACGATGCATTATTACTGGGAGACGATACATTATTACTGGGAGACGATACATTATTACTGGGAGACGATACATTATTACTGGGAGACAATACATTATTACTGGGAGACGATACATTATTACTGGGAGACGATACATTATTACTGGGAGACGATACATTATTACTGGGAGACGATACATTATTACTGGGAGACGATACATTATTACTGCGATACATTATTACTGGGAGACGATACATTATTACTGGGAGACGATACATTATTACTGGGAGACGATACATTATTACTGAGAGACGATACATTATTACTGGGAGACGATACATTATTACTGGGAGACGATACATTATTACTGGGAGACGATACATTATTACTGGGAGACGATACATTATTACTGGGAGACGATACATTATTACTGGGAGACGATACATTATTACTGGGAGACGATACATTATTACTGAGAGACGATACATTATTACTGAGAGACGATACATTATTACTGAGAGACGATACATTATTACTGAGAGACGATACATTATTACTGGGAGACGATACATTATTACTGAGAGACGATACATTATTACTGGGAGACGATACATTATTTTCGTTCATATTTTTTACCCCACGATTTTGGGCGCTCTAACCTGGACGCTACACTTCCTCTGCCAACCTGCTTCCTTCTATGCATGAGAAGTCCAAGCTGCTTCCACGAGGCCGGACATAGCGCGTGGAAGGAACACGTCAATCCCCCTCCATCAGGCGCCCCGGCTGGCCAGGGGGAGGTAGTTTAGAGATCATGATCCGCCGCCAAGGCTGTGACACATTATTTTGGATGTAAACGGTGCAGCTTTTAGCTTTTTTTTTAAATCGGATTTGCGTATTGGTGAATTTGGCGACGGTGATCGATTTTTTTTTAAATGTTTTTTTGTGGGTTTAGCCTTTATTTTATATTTTTTTATGGAGGGACAGACAGTAGGCTGACAGGAAATGGGGAGAGAGATGGGGGGGAGACATGCAGTAAAGGCCGTCGGGATCAGGAGTCGAACCCGCGGCACACTGCCAGACTGGATTACCAGCCAAGCTGCCTGGACCGCTGAGCCACGGCCCAGGCCATGGTTTTATTCTTTTTTGAGCGGTGCTAGACGCTCCAATGCACAGTTTTGTGTGTACGTCTGTTTAGTATGAGCACGGGATGTCTGTCTGTGTAGCACGGAATGAGCTCAGCTGATTGGCTGAGCATGGAATGTGATGTATGATGATACGAGCACCGCTCACTTCACACAAGTGTGATTCTTTTTAAGTTGTAGAGGGCATGTTCCCTCCGTCCTCAACTAGATCAGCGTCCATGTTGACAGGAGAGATGATCAGAGGAGCAGCGTTTGTACCATTACGGTGACCACATGGACTGAAGAATGGAAAGAGTCTCTCAGTGAAGGAGCAGCCAGTGAAAGAGTAGAGATTTACTCTGGTCTCCACATCATAAAAGGAGACCAGACCCTCCTCATAATCCACAAACACTCCCACTTTCTGGAGCTCCTCTCTTACAGGGAGGAGGACATCAGGGCCAGCATTAGCCCCGTACTCATTTCTATTCCTCAACATTATAGTCCAGTAACCATTGTTGGGTCCCAGTGTGTTAACACCTTTCCTGTTGATGGACTCTCTGGCCACTCCTATTGTCCAGCCAGTCTTCCCTCCAACCTGCACCTCATAGTAAAACCTTCCTGAGGAGAAGCTTTGTTTTCCTAAGACATTGACATAGATAGTGATTCTCTCTGTGTTGTTTGGGAGATTCTTCCGTATGTTTCCACAATACACTTGTTTTCCATCGTCAGACAGGATGAGCCCGCAGTGTGCTGTATCAGGGTCCAGTGTCACATTCACTGCATATCTCTTGATCATTCTCAGTTCAGCAACACCAATCTTCCTCATCTCTTGATTGAGTGTCTTCTCCAGCTGAGCCACAGCTGTCCTCACTGTCCCCACACATGAATACTGATGGACATTGACCTTTGTCCAGTCCTTGGTGGGTGGAGGGTTGTTGTTGTTGTTGGAGGTGAAGTTCTGGAGGAGGTGGAGGTGGTCTTCAGAGTGTGAGAGCTGCCTCAGCTCAGAGCTTCTCTTCTCTAACTGAGTGACTTCCTGTTGCAGATCTTTGATGAAGCCTTCAGCCTGTTTCGCTGTTGTTTTCAGTTTCTCTTCAATCACACCAATGAGCTCAGCCTGGCTTCTCTCAATACAGCTGATCAGAGCAGTGAAGACGTGCACACTGACGGCTATCACTGTGTCTGCATCTTTCCTGCTGAGCTCTACTGAGCGTTTGGCCTCCTGAATCTTCACTCGTCTCTCCTGGATCATCGTCTGGATTTCAGCCTCTGTCTTTGCTTCATATTCTTCTTTCCACTCATGATACCTGAACGGACGAACCATTTTAGTAATTAAACTATTGATGGATACTTTTGGTCTCTTATAGGTTTCTTAACTAGTGGTTTTCTTCAACCAGTGATGTCTGTCTTATACAATCCAGGAAAGTGATTACAGCAGAATATTGTAAGGGTTTATCTTTCTATGTGTGATCTAATGGTCTGTCTCCCTCTCTTCTCTTTGACTAATGCTCCTCACACTCTGTGGAATCAGCTTTTTAAGTCAAGCTGACTGAAACCTGACCTCATCAAACATGACGTCAGTCTTGCCCAAATATGGAGTTCCACACGGCTCCACAATGGCCTTCACAGGAATATTGGGTAACCATGACAACCTGCTATAAACACACACAGATGCTGCAAGATGCCGCTATAGGAAATCTAGACATCCTTCTATAAATCCAGGAAACATTTTGTTCGACTAAATCAACTGTAGATTTAGCCGACTAAAATCGTATGATATTTACTCGACTAAAACTAGACACTAAACACTAAAACATTCCAGGTGACTAAAATGTGACTAAAACTAAATTAAAACTATTCAAGAGACTACTATGACTAAAACTAAAATAAAACATTTCTGCCAAAAACAACCCAGACTGCAGCCCTATCCCGTTCCCTTCCAGATTGTTGATCTTGTGGACCTGCAATAAAAAAAAGAACAAAAGCATAAAATTGAAAGAATCATGGCAGAAAAGAGATCGCCCGTTACAACTCATGATTGGATTTAGTCAGCGCTCCCTCCGGTCACTGGAGTCAAATAAAAGATACTCAGGCCGAGCCTACCTCTGAAAACAAATGAAATAGAGCTAAACTCATGACATGATTTGTGGTGCTGGAGGTAGAGAAAGCCTCTATCGTTGTGGTGATGGAGGTAGAGAAAGCCTCTATCGTTGTGGTGCTGGAGGTATAAAGCCCTATCGTTGTGGTGATGGAGGTATAAAGCCCTATCGTTGTGGTGATGGAGGTATAAAGCCCTATCGTTGTGGTGCTGGAGGTATAAAGCCCTATCGTTGTGGTGATGGAGGTATAAAGCCTCTATCGTTGTGGTGCTGGAGGTATAAAGCCCTATCGTTGTGGTGATGGAGGTATAAAGCCTCTATCGTTGTGGTGATGGAGGTATAAAGCCTCTATCGTTGTGGTGCTGGAGGTATAAAGCCCTATCGTTGTGGTGATGGAGGTATAAAGCCTCTATCGTTGTGGTGCTGGAGGTATAAAGCCCTATCGTTGTGGTGATGGAGGTATAAAGCCTCTATCGTTGTGGTGATGGCGGTATAAAGCCCTATCGTTGTGGTGATGGAGGTATAAAGCCTCTATCGTTGTGGTGCTGGAGGTATAAAGCCCTATCGTTGTGGTGATGGAGGTATAAAGCCTCTATCGTTGTGGTGCTGGAGGTATAAAGCCCTATCGTTGTGGTGATGGAGGTATAAAGCCTCTATCGTTGTGGTGATGGAGGTATAAAGCCCTATCGTTGTGGTGATGGAGGTATAAAGCCTCTATCGTTGTGGTGCTGGAGGTATAAAGCCCTATCGTTGTGGTGATGGAGGTATAAAGCCCTATCGTTGTGGTGCTGGAGGTATAAAGCCCTATCGTTGTGGTGATGGAGGTATAAAGCCTCTATCGTTGTGGTGATGGAGGTATAAAGCCTCTATCGTTGTGGTGCTGGAGGTAGAGAAAGCCTCTATCGTTGTGGTGATGGAGGTATAAAGCCTCTATCGTTGTGGTGCTGGAGGTATAAAGCCTCTATCGTTGTGTTGATGGAGGTATAAAGCCTCTATCGTTGTGGTGATGGAGGTATAAAGCCTCTATCGTTGTGGTGATGGAGGTATAAAGCCCTATCGTTGTGGTGATGGAGGTATAAAGCCTCTATCGTTGTGGTGATGGAGGTATAAAGCCCTATCGTTGTGGTGATGGAGGTATAAAGCCTCTATCGTTGTGGTGATGGAGGTATAAAGCCTCTATCGTTGTGGTGATGGAGGTATAAAGCCCTATCGTTGTGGTGATGGAGGTATAAAGCCTCTATCGTTGTGGTGCTGGAGGTATAAAGCCCTATCGTTGTGGTGCTGGAGGTAGAGAAAGCCTCTATCGTTGTGGTGATGGAGGTATAAAGCCCTATCGTTGTGGTGCTGGAGGTAGAGAAAGCCTCTATCGTTGTGGTGATGGAGGTATAAAGCCTCTATCGTTGTGGTGCTGGAGGTATAAAGCCTCTATCGTTGTGTTGATGGAGGTATAAAGCCTCTATCGTTGTGGTGCTGGAGGTAGAGAAAGCCTCTATCGTTGTGGTGATGGAGGTATAAAGCCTCTATCGTTGTGGTGATGGAGGTATAAAGCCCTATCGTTGTGGTGATGGAGGTATAAAGCCTCTATCGTTGTGGTGATGGAGGTATAAAGCCCTATCGTTGTGGTGATGGAGGTATAAAGCCTCTATCGTTGTGGTGATGGAGGTATAAAGCCTCTATCGTTGTGGTGATGGAGGTATAAAGCCCTATCGTTGTGGTGATGGAGGTATAAAGCCTCTATCGTTGTGGTGCTGGAGGTATAAAGCCCTATCGTTGTGGTGCTGGAGGTAGAGAAAGCCTCTATCGTTGTGGTGATGGAGGTATAAAGCCTCTATCGTTGTGGTGATGGAGGTATAAAGCCCTATCGTTGTGGTGATGGAGGTATAAAGCCTCTATCGTTGTGGTGATGGAGGTATAAAGCCCTATCGTTGTGGTGATGGAGGTATAAAGCCTCTATCGTTGTGGTGATGGAGGTATAAAGCCTCTATCGTTGTGGTGATGGAGGTATAAAGCCCTATCGTTGTGGTGATGGAGGTATAAAGCCTCTATCGTTGTGGTGCTGGAGGTATAAAGCCCTATCGTTGTGGTGCTGGAGGTATAAAGCCTCTATCGTTGTGGTGATGGAGGTATAAAGCCTCTATCGTTGTGGTGATGGAGGTAGAGAAAGCCTCTATCGTTGTGGTGATGGAGGTATAAAGCCCTATCGTTGTGGTGATGGAGGTATAAAGCCTCTATCGTTGTGGTGATGGAGGTATAAAGCCTCTATCGTTGTGGTGATGGAGGTATAAAGCCCTATCGTTGTGGTGATGGAGGTATAAAGCCCTATCGTTGTGGTGATGGAGGTATAAAGCCTCTATCGTTGTGGTGATGGAGGTATAAAGCCTCTATCGTTGTGGTGATGGAGGTATAAAGCCTCTATCGTTGTGGTGCTGGAGGTATAAAGCCTCTATCGTTGTGGTGCTGGAGGTATAAAGCCCTATCGTTGTGGTGATGGAGGTATAAAGCCTCTATCGTTGTGGTGCTGGAGGTAGAGAAAGCCTCTATCGTTGTGGTGCTGGAGGTAGAGAAAGCCTCTATCGTTGTGGTGATGGAGGTAGAGAAAGCCTCTATCGTTGTGGTGCTGGAGGTAGAGAAAGCCTCTATCGTTGTGGTGATGGAGGTAGAGAAAGCCTCTATCGTTGTGGTGATGGAGGTATAAAGCCCTATCGTTGTGGTGCTGGAGGTAGAGAAAGCCTCTATCGTTGTGGTGCTGGAGGTAGAGAAAGCCTCTATCGTTGTGGTGCTGGAGGTAGAGAAAGCCTCTATCGTTGTGGTGCTGGAGGTAGAGAAAGCCTCTATCGTTGTGGTGCTGGAGGTAGAGAAAGCCTCTATCGTTGTGGTGATGGAGGTAGAGAAAGCCTCTATCGTTGTGGTGATGGCGGTATAGGCGATGTGATAGATGGAAGCGCCTTACACATCACTTCCTTTATTACTCCATATATAGTTCTTCAACCACTAGCATATATTCTGTGGTGAACATTCAGGGTAAGTAGCCGCCACAATATTTGGTGTAAAGATAAAACAGAATGGGTCCTAGTATGGGCCCCTGGGGGCCACTGTTCAGTGTAGTCTACAGTACGGGGTTCAATAAGGCTAACTTTTCACCCATGCAGCAGCACTATATCCACCCCCTCTCTCGTTTCTTTGTTTTATTCGCTCTCCTTATAATTTCCTTGCCCCTTTCTCGTTGCTTTCTCGTTCTTCATGTGTCCCTTGTGTGCTTTGTCTATATCTTCTCTCCATCACTCCCCCTTTCGCTCTTCCTTTCGCTCTTCCTCTTAGACTAAAACGTTGGTATTTCTCTGCAGGCCTGGAAGACAATGATCAGAATATTCATAGGTTATTGATCGCTTTGTCTCTGGAAACGGAGGATGGCTCCCCTCCCTTCCATGTGTTTTCTTGTTTTCTCTCTCTCTGTGTGTGTGTGTGTGTGTGTGTGTGTGTGTGTGTGTGTGTGTGTGTGTGTGTGTGTGTGTGTGTGTGTGTGTGTGTGTGTGTGTGTGAAGGGCTTAAAGGTTAATTGACAGAACAGAGTAAGAGTTGTATCAAAGAGCAACAGAGCGACTGGTTTCGGGAGTTTATTAGTGAGCCCTTTTGTCATTCTGATTGTCTACATGCATGTGTGTCCTTGCATGAATTGTGTGTGTGTGTGTGTGTGTGTGTGTGTGTGTGTGTGTGTGTGTGTGTGTGTGTGTGTGTGTGTGTGTGTGTGTGTGTGTGTGTGTGTGTGTGTGTGTGTGTGTGCACTTTCTGAGTTCTAAGTATTTTCACGTGCACTTTCTGAGTTCCAAGTATTTTCACGTGCACTTTCTGAGTTCCAAGTATTTTCACGTGCACTTTCTGAGTTCCAAGTATTTTCACGTGCACTTTCTGAGTTCCAAGTATTTTCACGTGCACTTTCTGAGTTCCACGTATTTTCACGTGCACTTTCTGAGTTCCACGTATTTTCACGTGCACTTTCTGAGTTCCAAGTATTTTCACGTGCACTTTCTGAGTTCCAAGTATTTTCACGTGCACTTTCTGAGTTCCAAGTATTTTCACGTGCACTTTCTGAGTTCCAAGTATTTTCACGTGCACTTTCTGAGTTCCAAGTATTTTCACGTGCACTTTCTGAGTTCCAAGTATTTTCACGTGCACTTTCTGAGTTCCAAGTATTTTCACGTGCACTTTCTGAGTTCCACGTATTTTCACGTGCACTTTCTGAGTTCCAAGTATTTTCACGTGCACTTTCTGAGTTCCAAGTATTTTCACGTGCACTTTCTGAGTTCCAAGTATTTTCACGTGCACTTTCTGAGTTCCAAGTATTTTCACGTGCACTTTCTGAGTTCCAAGTATTTTCAAGTGCACTTTCTGAGTTCCAAGTATTTTCACGTGCACTCTCAGTTCCAAGTATTTTCACGTGCACTTTCTGAGTTCCAAGTATTTTCACGTGCACTTTCTGAGTTCCAAGTATTTTCACGTGCACTCTCTCAGTTCCAAGTATTTTCACGTGCACTTTCTGAGTTCCAAGTATTTTCACGTGCACTTTCTGAGTTCCAAGTATTTTCACGTGCACTCTCAGTTCAAAGTATTTTCACGTGCACTCTCTCAGTTCAAAGTATTTTCACGTGCACTCTCTCAGTTCAAAGTATTTTCACGTGCACTCTCTCAGTTCAAAGTATTTTCACGTGCACTTTCTGAGTTCCAAGTATTTTCACGTGCACTTTCTGAGTTCCAAGTATTTTCACGTGCACTCTCAGTTCAAAGTATTTTCACGTGCACTCTCTCAGTTCAAAGTATTTTCACGTGCACTCTCAGTTCCAAGTATTTTGACGTGCACTCTCTCAGTTCAAAGTATTTCCACGTGCACTCTCAGTTCAAAGTATTTCCACGTGCACTCTCAGTTCAACGCAAGTACCCGGGGGAGGAGCAGAGTTCCTGTCTCTGAATAGGAGGATGTGTCCCCAAAGGAAAAATATATTTTTCTATCTTTTAGAAATCTTCTATCTTTTTCTATTTAAATTTTTCTCTTTTTCTGTTTCTGTTCGGCACAGCTAGGGTTAGGGTTAGGGTTAGGGTTAGGGTTAGGGTTAGGGTTCTGTTTCTGTTCGGCACAGCTAGGGTTAGGGTTAGGGTTAGGGTTCTGTTTCTGTTCGGCACAGCTAGGGTGATACCAAAGCACATCAGCCACAGGCAGACCAGGATAGATCTAGCAATATTTCCTAGATGGAAATATGCATTTGTTGTAAAGTTATTGATTGGTTATTATTGTTCTTAAAAGAGAGATTTGGGTCAAATTATGCCTAGATTTCCAATAGTAAGGCTTTGTGAAATTATGGAACCAGTTAAATTCAGAGTAAGATAACTTAATTGGTTCATACACGCACGCGCACACACCCACACACGTACATGCACACCCACATGCACACATGCACACATGCACACATGCATACACAAGGACACATAGATAGCAGAAACAGCCTTTTTCCAGCAGTTCTACAATGAAAGACTAAGTGGTTAAAATAGGGAAGAACCTGCAGGTAAATGATGAAGGAAATGGTACTACATGGTGCATTTACATGTCTTTGCATTATGGGTACATTACATTCACCCGCATTCACAACAAATATTCACACATACATTCACACATACATTCACAACAAACATTCACACATACATTCACAACAAACATTCACACATACATTCACAACAAACATTCACACATACATTCACAACAAACATTCACACATACATTCACAACAAACATTCACACATACATTCACAACATACATTCACAACAAACACTCACACATACATTCACAACATACATTCACAACATACACTCACACATACATTCACAACATACTTTCACACATACATTCACAACAAACATTCACACATACATTCACAACAAACATTCACACATACATTCACACATACATTCACACATACACTCACACATACATTCACAACAAACATTCACACATACATTCACAACAAACATTCACACATAAATTCACACATACATTCACACATACACTCACACATACATTCACAACAAACATTCACAACAAACATTCACAACAAACATTCACACATACATTCACAACAAACATTCACACATACATTCACAACAAACATTCACACATACATTCACAACAAACACTCACACATACATTCACAACAAACATTCACACATACATTCACAACAAACACTCACACATACATTCACAACAAACATTCACACATACATTCACAACAAACACTCACACATACATTCACAACATACATTCACACATACATTCACAACAAACACTCACACATACATTCACAACAAACATTCACACATACATTCACAACAAACATTCACACATACATTCACAACAAACATTCACACATACATTCACAACAAACACTCACACATACATTCACAACATACATTCACACATACATTCACAACAAACACTCACACATACATTCACAACAAACATTCACACATACATTCACAACAAACACTCACACATACATTCACAACATACATTCACAACAAACATTCACACATACATTCACAACAAACATTCACACATACATTCACAACATACATTCACAACATACACTCACACATACATTCACAACATACATTCGCACATACATTCACAACAAACACTCACACATACATTCACAACAAACACTCACACATACATTCACAACATACACTCACACATACATTCACACATACATTCACAACAAACATTCACACATACATTCACAACAAACATTCACACATACATTCACAACATACATTCACACATACATTCACAACATACATTCACAACAAACATCCACACATACATTCACAACAAACATTCACACATACATTCACAACATACATTCACAACATACACTCACACATACATTCACAACATACATTCACACATCCATTCACACATACATTCACAACATACACTCACACATACATTCACAACAAACATTCACACATACATTCACAACAAACATTCACACATACATTCACAACATACATTCACACATACATTCACACATACATTCACAACATACACTCACACATACATTCACACATACATTCACAACATACACTCACACATACATTCACACATACATTCACACATACATTCACAACAAACATTCACACAAACATTCACACATACATTCACAACAAACACTCACACATGAAATGAAATGAAATCTATATTTACCCAGGGTATCTGGGATAAGCTCAAGAACTTGTTTCCAGCCAGGCCCTGCTCATAGAACACATTTCATCGTAGTGGTTGATGCCTTGTTCAAGGGCATTTCAGCGGTGGTAATTTTAACGTGTCGGACGGCTGATTCGAACTGGGAACCTTCCGGTATCTAGACCGCGCCGCTATCCGTTCGGCCACCGCTGCCACATACATTCACACATACATTCACAACAAACATTCACACATACATTCACAACAAACATTCACACATACATTCACACATAAACTCACACATAAACTCACACATAAACTCACACATAAACTCACACATAAACTCACACATACACTCACACATACATTCACACATACACTCACACATAAATTCACAACATACACTCACACACCGATGGCAGAGGAAACCATGCAAGGTACCAACCTACTCAATAGTGCCTTGCTCAAGGATACTTTGATATGCAGCTAGAGCAAGGAGGAGCATATATAGAACCGGGAACTATGCAACATATTGCTTACAAATATACCAGGGCCCACAAATAATTGATGGAAATCTCAATGTTGACTTATCCTGGTGGTAAAGAAATAAAAAAATAATAAACACACAGTATGACAAAAACAGGGAGAGATCATTTTTGAGCTGCTCCAGACACCCTGGCAGCATATGTACTGTAGGAGAGCATCATACATAAGATTTCACAAAAAAATAAATACAAATCCTTCTCAGTTGCTTGGAGCAAAACGCTACAAACTATTTATATCTACATCGTATCTGTAGGTGAACTTATTCAATGTTTGGAGGCAGCACTAGCTGTCCCTATATAGCCACCATGAGGACACTAGCTGTCCCTATAGCCACCATGAGGACACTAGCTGTCCCTATAGCCACCATGAGGACACTAGCTGTCCCTATAGCCACCATGAGGACACTAGCTGTCTCTATAGCCACCATGAGTTCACTAGCTGTCCCTATAGCCACCATGAGGACACTAGCTGTCCCTATAGCCACCAAGAGGACACTAGCTGTCCCTATAGCTACCATGGAGGACACTAGCTGTCCCTATAGCCACCATGAGGACACTAGCTGTCCCTATAGCCACCATGAGGACACTAGCTGTCCCTATAGCCACCATGAGGACACTAGCTGTCCATATAGCCACCATGAGGACACTAGCTGTCCCTATAGCCACCATGAGGACACTAGCTGTCCCTATAGCCACCATGAGTTCACTAGCTGTCCATATAGCCACCATGAGGACACTAGCTGTCCCTATAGCCACCATGAGGACACTAGCTGTCCTTATAGCCACCATGAGGACACTAGCTGTCCCTATAGCCACCATGAGGACACTAGCTGTCCCTATAGCCACCATGAGGACACTAGCTGTCCCTATAGCAACCATGAGGACACTAGCTGTCCTTATAGCCACCATGAGGACACTAGCTGTCCCTATAGCCACCATGAGGACACTAGCTGTCCCTATAGCCACCATGAGGACACTAGCTGTCTCTATAGCCACCATGAGGACACTAGCTGTCCCTATAGCCACCATGAGGACACTAGCTGTCCCTATAGCCACCATGAGGACACTAGCTGTCTCTATAGCCACCATGAGGACACTAGCTGTCTCTATAGCCACCATGAGGACACTAGCTGTCCCTATAGCCACCATGAGGACACTAGCTGTACCTATAGCCACCATGAGGACACTAGCTGTCTCTATAGCCACCATGAGGACACTAGCTGTCCCTATAGCCACCATGAGGACACTAGCTGTCTCTATAGACACCATGAGGACACTAGCTGTCCCTATAGCCACCATGAGGACACTAGCTGTCTCTATAGCCACCATGAGGACACTAGCTGTCTCTATAGCCACCATGAGTTCACTAGCTGTCCCTATAGCCACCATGAGGACACTAGCTGTCCCTATAGCCACCATGAGGACACTAGCTGTCCCTATAGCCACCATGAGGACACTAGCTGTCTCTATAGCCACCATGAGGACACTAGCTGTCCTTATAGCCACCATGAGGACACTATCTGTCCCTATAGCCACCATGAGGACACTAGCTGTCTCTATAGCCACCATGAGGACACTAGCTGTCCCTATAGCCACCATGAGGACACTAGCTGTCCCTATAGCCACCATGAGGACACTAGCTGTCCCTATAGCCACCATGAGGACACTAGCTGTCTCTATAGCCACCATGAGGACACTAGCTGTCCCTATAGCCACCATGAGGACACTAGCTGTCCCTATAGCCACCATGAGGACACTAGCTGTCCCTATAGCCACCATGAGGACACTAGCTGTCTCTATAGCCACCATGAGGACACTAGCTGTCCCTATAGCCACCATGAGGACACTAGCTGTCCATATAGCCACCATGAGGACACTAGCTGTCCCTATAGCCACCATGAGGACACTAGCTGTCCCTATAGCCACCATTGAGAACATGTCCTCTTTAGGGGAATTGCCTGGCTAGCGAGAAGGCTCAGCTGCACATGTTTACAAACAATGTAAGTTGACCCTTTCATCGATCTTCAGAATGCTGAGATGCAAATGAGATGTTAAGATTCGCTTTGCTTGCAAAAAAAAATAAGTTTCATCATCCTCAACTAAGAACCTGTATGAGCATCATCTTCATATGAAGATTGCATCAAGTGTGAATTAATGGTTATTTCCCTGCGTATCAGCAGTTACTATATAGAAACGTGACGCTTAATGTATGCAATCTCACAACATCTTCGTATATCTGCTATTTTTGGCACTCGAGCGACACTGGTATGGGTTAGGGTTAGTCACTGGTATGTCCATTGATAGATACATTCTGACATGTTGTTTACACGTCATGTCAAGTTGGCCACTCCATCATATTCTGTTGCTCAACACATATAGAACTTGGGCCCAGACCGTGTTCCATATAGGTCATATTTGGTCATCTTGCCCTTTTATCATCATTTTACTCTTAGCCTACTGCCTGTTTACTCCGGGTTGTTCTTCTTATCATCATAAATGTCATGTCATCCATGTTTATGGCCAAAATATGTTTTCATCTGTCCCATTTACTCCTTATTCGGTCTCCATAATGTCTGTCCCCAGTCAACTTAACTTGCCATATTGAGAGGTCTATTTGGATAAACACTGCATGTATTTGACCTTGGTGGCTAGTGAGAAAAGAGATAGCTGCTCAGGGAGCATTTCTCTCTGTCGAAAGTTCAGTGCAGGGAAAGTTATCAACAGGTTGCCTGGCAACGCCAGCGTCCACGCTTTCCCGGTCTATGGTCATCAATGACGGAACCAAGGAAGATGTCACGATACCCGTCTCATCATCCATGTGCTGGTCCAATGAGTGCTCGACAACCAGCACCACCGTGGGATATTGCGGAAATGAACTATCTCAAGCCAATGAACATTTTATCAACAACTGACGTCAGATGCAGTATAAGCCAGGAAGATGCTGTGAAGAGGGGCAGTTCGGATCCATATTGGAACAATTGAATACTCTAAATTATAGTGATGTATTGTACTATTATTATTATTATCTGAACCATGTAGCACATTCTCTATGTAAATTGACTTTATTACCTACTAAAAAGATACAGTTAAAACCTTAAACTTCCTCTCAGAACTTTATTTCGTCTGTCTCCAATTCGTTTTTAAGGTATCCTTCTATTTTTTTATAGTACAGTGACTGTCATTCAAGATTTAAAGGGCACTTCACTCATTTTTAAGGTATTTGGTCTCCCTGCTGGGTTATTGAAGGTATATATATATTTACAGTCCTTTCTAATTAGCATTACAGATTAGATATAATTTATTTTTATCCATTAATACGATCCTTGGGGTCGCCGGAATTTTATTTCCATCAATTGGTCGATCGAGCCGGATTCAGAACCCTGCAAGTGTTAATCACTAGACAGGGGGACAGAAAAAAGAATCAGTTTTTTTTCCAAATTTACAGTTTTTTTTTCCCCATTTTTTTTTTACCCATTATAATTCTTTTTTAATTAGACATTTTTGTGTTGCCTCGTTTGAAGAGCTGCTCTCCATCTTGACTCCTTCGACGTGAACAACGATATAAGGTAGGAATCGATTTACAGAGAAAATGTGCTGCATATAGTACTCTACATCATTGAAATTATTTACGTCTTTAGTAAATAAAAGCAGACTAATATGTGACGGAGCTATCATGGCCATGTCAGATATGACGTCTGTTCCCTCTCCCCCTCCACACACCCTTTTCCCTTTTTGTTTGATTGTTCTTATTTTTATTTTTTTTAGCGCTGTGGCATAGCGTAGCTTTTGCTTTTTACTAGATAGTTTAATGATTATTATGATTCATTTATCTCGTTCCCCTCCTCAGCTGAGGCGATTTTTTCCCTGTCCGACTGTTTTAATTTACGCTTTTCTTATCTACATTTGTTTTGTGTCTCCCATTACACTCCCGTTAGCGTGCACTTACTTTGTAATGCATGTCAGTGCAGTCTCAGTGTGCGTGTGTGCGTGCGTGTCTCTCCCTCCCTGTCCATCCATGCCCTCCTGAATGTGATGTGTGTGTGTGCGTGCGTGCCTCCCTCCCAGTCTATGTGTGTGTGTGCTGTGGGAACGCCATCTTGTTTTATAACTTCAGAAGTGTATTAGGAATAGTTATTTTTACAGTTTTTACTGCATTTAAATTTTTTATCATTGCCTTAAGATTACATCTGGATATTTTTCATAATATTACATGTAACATTAGGTACAAATTTCAGTGTATCCTATTTTGTGTCTGTATGCCTGAAAGAGCAGCCCTGTCTGTCTATCTGCGTAATATCTCTCATGTGAAATGCACAGTGTGAGAACAGTCTCTTTCTCTCTGTCCTCCCTCTATATGTGAAATACATAGTGTGAGTGACATATGTCTCTGACATATGTCTGTCTCTCTCTATTCTCCCTCCATATGTGAAATGCACAGTGAGAACGGTCTGTCTCTGTCTGTCCTCCCTCCAGGTGAGATTTACGGGGATAACGCTGGGTCTGTCTCTTTCTCTCTCTCCCTGTCTCAGTGTGTGTGAATCCATGCCCTGCTGTAGGTGATGTGTGTGCAATGTGTGTATGTACGTGCTTGTCCATAAGCGTCAGGGTGGGTTAATTATAGGAGATATATCGCAGAATGCCCTGAACACTTAAACTAAATTATTATGTGCCAGGAAGGGTCCAAAGTCGAAATTGCTGATATCCTGGTACTAGACTCTAAATTGTTTGTTGTTTTAAAATCCAAGATAGAACTTATTCTCCCTATTTATAATTTTGTATTTTTTTTTTTTTTTAAATTACTACTCTTATGTTGTCCAATTTAATTTCTCCCCCTGCTAACGAATGGTCACAATAGGTTGTCTATCATATATCCAACTTTGTTTCAGGACATGTACAGGTCCCATATCTATAGTTTCGCTATACCTCTCCTAATTTCATGCTGTGTGTGGCAGAGCTTTGTGCTACAGTTAGCTGCTGGAGTACACTGCTTGGGCCACCTTTTCTTACCATTATATTTTCTGCTCTTCTAGGCCGGAACAGTAGAGGATTAACAGGGTACTTATTTTATCTTAACCGTGACCCTCAACAGTATTTAACTCTTAGTTATTCTCCCTTTAGAATTATTTTCCCCTTAAAGAAACATTTCACCATTTTCCAAAGTGAACAGATCACACTGTTCTTTCCATTAATTTTTTAAGTATATTCTCCTCTCTTTTAACTACAGGAGGGAGATTATGTAGCCCATTTTCATTTCTTTCATTTGAACACTTTCATACCGGCATTTATTTTATAATTTTCTCTCCATTTCATCTTTTCCGGCTATAGGCAACTAATGCCTATTTTGCCATTTATGGGTACGATGTCTCTGACATACCAGTTAGCACTGGGGGAATGAGTGTTGAGGGTAGCCATCTCTTCACTCCCGTATACTTTGCTGATTCGTGAACTACGAGACAATTTGACCGTCTATTTTTGGCCATTAAGTGCTAGGAGCCATGAAGTGCTATCTGCTAGTTTATCGAGAGGCTTAACCTGTCACGTGTTTTTGTGTAGGGTTGTCTGATTTTCTTCCTCTGCGAGGAACACCTTTTTATGACTTTTGTGAAAGTCAATTTATAACCGGTGCAAATATTTGTTTAAATTTATCATTTATTAGTCATGTTTTTGCCCATATGATTTAACCTGTCTCACCCATGTGTTATAGTTTTCCTATATGGAATTCTGCCTGCCAAACTACACAGTAAACCCTCAAGTATTGTATTTTTCTTTTCTTTTTTTAAACACCCAGTTACATTGTTATTATACATTCTCACCTGATATTTTTCCCTGTATAATTCTGATATTTTGTTTTCTTTATGGTTCACCCACAGGATTTACTGGCCACTGTCACTGGCGTAGACGTGAAGGGCGGGGTTTCAGAGGATCGAGGTGAGTGATATGCTGGTCATAGTGCACTCTCTTGTTCTCTCTGAACCTCAGCCTTGAGTACTGTATTTCCCAGTGATAGTGAGTACTGGAAACCCAGCCTCAGTTCATTAGTAATTATTGATTATTGGTTATGTTTTCTACCTCACCATGCCTTTAAGGTTAATTTTATTTCACCATGCCTCTAATGGTTATTTTATTTTTATTTTTTAATACCCTGATTCAATCATTATTTATATTTTTGCACCAACCACACTCATACTCGTACAGTTGTTTTTTGGTTTCCCCCCACCCCCTCCCCCCTTCACCCATTGTCCTTCCATTTCTTATTTTCTTCATTTGTTTTTATGTTTTGAGAACACTTGCTTCTTTGTTATATAAACAGCTATCTAATCACCATCCCTCCCAGTTTTGGGTGCATTCCAATCGGGAACGCAGCCTTCCCAACTTAAGGTTAAATTTAGTCCATTCATGACACTCAAGGTTAATTTTATACCGTTTTTGACACTCTCAGTTTTAGGGTGTTTTCCCATTTTTTTACCATGGACATCCACTGTCGCCATCACTTAATGTAACTTATTTGTATTACTGTTATTGATTTGATATTAATATTGGGCCTTGGCCAAAGTATTTTTCTCTCCTTTCTCTCCTCTGATATTCATATCGCAGGTAGTCAAAGAAGTCAGAACCAAACCTCTGCTGTGGCATTCCATTGCCATTATCCCATAGTTAAGTTACCATTCTGAATTCAATAATTCTTCCACATATGTCCCAGTTCATATCTCCAAAACATGTTTTAATTTTTTCCCTTTCTTTCTCTGTTCATCCATTCTCCAGGAACTGGTGTGCCTCCCCATTAGGACTGACGAGGACTCAGGAAAGTATTGAATTGAAGGGAATGAAAAATACCATCTCATGTGAGTTTTGTCTAAATTATTTTGAGGATACATGGACATAGATCCTATGGACTTGTATCCAGGCCTGTTGGCCATGTGAACCCACCTTTGTGGGTGATAATGTTAGTAAGGTTTCCACAGGACCCTAGACTAAATTTTTTGACTTTTCACTAACTTCTACCTGTCATAAGGATAGCCTCTCTTAAGTTTACTGTCGTTTGCTGTTTGAGAGCCCTGAAATGTGACCCACTGATGTGATCTGAAGGAATGTGATTAGTGCACCTGGCTGACGAAGCCCCCATGTTGAAGGTACTGTGGTCCATTTGACCTTTGGCTCCAAATTTTAGGTTGTTTCGGTCATTAATTTTATAAAGACCCATTTTTGGGTGGAACATGACATGGTATTTTTCTGTTTACCTTAACTTCAATGCCCCTTACCTCAATGTAGATATTTAGATATATAGATATATTTTAGCTGTAATCTCATACATCTTTCTCCCCGCTTCTATCTTTCCTATTTTCTCAATCATTCTCATTTTTCAGATCCACCATTCAATCAATAATCAGTTCTATTGTTGTGGTATAGGGAAAGTCATTTGAGGTTTTCTACATTACAACACCTTGTTCAATTAATTAGGTACATTTATATAATTATTTTGGTGCTAGTTGCTTAGCTTATGCTTCTATTTTATCATTTTTATTAAAAAAAAATAGGTTTTGTTTTATTTTTTTTCCACATTCGGACATCCTAAATTCCATAAATTATAATTGACCTTTTCCCATTTTTAAGTAGGTTTATTTTGTTGCCACCTTGACATTATTTGTAAACTAAGGGCGGAGTTGATAGATAAATTCTGACATGTTGTTTACACGTCATGTCAAGTTGGCCACTCCATCATATTCTGTTGCTCAACACATATAGAACTTGGGCCCAGACCGTGTTCCATATAGGTCATATTTGGTCATCTTGCCCTTTTATCATCATTTTACTCTTAGCCTACTGCCTGTTTACTCCGGGTTGTTCTTCTTATCATCATAAATGTCATGTCATCCATGTTTATGGCCAAAATATGTTTTCATCTGTCCCATTTACTCCTTATTCGGTCTCCATAATGTCTGTCCCCAGTCAACTTAACTTGCCATATTGAGAGGTCTATTTGGATAAACACTGCATGTATTTGACCTTGGTGGCTAGTGAGAAAAGAGATAGCTGCTCAGGGAGCATTTCTCTCTGTCGAAAGTTCAGTGCAGGGAAAGTTATCAACAGGTTGCCTGGCAACGCCAGCGTCCACGCTTTCCCGGTCTATGGTCATCAATGACGGAACCAAGGAAGATGTCACGATACCCGTCTCATCATCCATGTGCTGGTCCAATGAGTGCTCGACAACCAGCACCACCGTGGGATATTGCGGAAATGAACTATCTCAAGCCAATGAACATTTTATCAACAACTGACGTCAGATGCAGTATAAGCCAGGAAGATGCTGTGAAGAGGGGCAGTTCGGATCCATATTGGAACAATTGAATACTCTAAATTATAGTGATGTATTGTACTATTATTATTATTATCTGAACCATGTAGCACATTCTCTATGTAAATTGACTTTATTACCTACTAAAAAGATACAGTTAAAACCTTAAACTTCCTCTCAGAACTTTATTTCGTCTGTCTCCAATTCGTTTTTTAAGGTATCCTTCTATTTTTTTTATAGTACAGTGACTGTCATTCAAGATTTAAAGGGCACTTCACTCATTTTTAAGGTATTTGGTCTCCCTGCTGGGTTATTGAAGGTATATATATATTTACAGTCCTTTCTAATTAGCATTACAGATTAGATATAATTTATTTGTATCCATTAATACGATCCTTGGGGTCGCCGGAATTTTATTTCCATCATCCATATAGCCACCATGAGGTGGCTATATGAGCGACACTGGTATTCACTGGTATGCAGTGAAATGTAACTCAGGCTTCAGGTTGATTGTCCTGGATTCCTTCGCTACAGGGTGGTGTGTCGTGACAGACAAATGCCATATTTCTAGAAACATTCAGTTAGTTCATATGGCTTCAATCTGCAAACTTTTGTGCGCAAGTAAGTGACCATTGCATGCAGTATGACTTAGCAACGATCTGACTTTCAAGTTCCTGGTGTGCACATTTTTAGCAATTCATTAAGCTGAAATGTTATACATGTTTCAAAATAAAAAATAAAATGTAATTATAAAATCCACAAATCTCTGTGAGTATGTCCTTCGTGCATCTTGAGAAGCGTTGAGTATTGATGACACCACAGTGAGTATTGAGTATTGATGACACCACAGTGAGTATTGAGTATTGATGACACCACAGTGAGTATTGATGACACCACAGTGAGTATTGATGACAGTGAGTATTGATGACACCACAGTGAGTATTGATGACACCACAGTGAGTATTGATGACACCACAGTGAGTATTGATGACACCACAGTGAGTATTGATGACACCACAGTGAGTATTGATGACACCACAGTGAGTATTGATGACACCACAGTGTGAGTATTGATGACACCACAGTGAGTATTGATGACACCACAGTGAGTATTGATGACACCACAGTGAGTATTGATGACACCACAGTGAGTATTGATGACACCACAGCGAGTATTGATGACACCACAGTGAGTATTGATGACACCACAGTGAGTATTGATGACACCACACCGACCGACTCATTGGAGGCAATGTAGGGTTCAGTGTCTTGCCCAAGGACACTTCGACATGTGGACAGGAGGAGGAGCCGGGATTCGGACCGCCGATCCAGGGATCATTGGACGACCTGCTCTACCTCCTGAGCCACAGGACTATCAACGCACGCACGCACGCACGCACGCACGCACGCACATTTTCACAATTCATCAAAAGACAAAGTACATAAGGGCTTTAGGGCTTAGGTGTTTATGCTTTTTTGTCAATATGGCATAGAATATATACAGTAGGAACACCTTCCACTGTTAGGATCATAGAATATATACAGTAGGAACACCTTCCACTGATAGGATCATAGAATATATACAGTAGGAACACCTTCCACTGATAGGATCATAGAATATATACAGTAGGAACACCTTCCACTGATAGGATCATAGAATATATACAGTAGGAACACCTTCCACTGTTAGGATCATAGAATATATACAGTAGGAACACCTTCCACTGATAGGATCATAGAATATATACAGTAGGAACACCTTCCACTGATAGGATCATATAATATATACAGTAGGAACACCTTCCACTGTTAGGATCATAGAATATATACAGTAGGAACACCTTCCACTGATGGGATCATAGAATATATACAGTAGGAACACCTTCCACTGTTAGGATCATAGAATATATACAGTAGGAACACCTTCCACTGTTAGGATCATAGAATATATACAGTAGGAACACCTTCCACTGATAGGATCATAGAATATATACAGTAGGAACACCTTCCACTGTTAGGATCATAGAATATATACAGTAGGAACACCTTCCACTGTTAGGATCATAGAATATATACAGTAGGAACACCTTCCACTGTTAGGATCATAGAATATATACAGTAGGAACACCTTCCACTGATAGGATCATAGAATATATACAGTAGGAACACCTTCCACTGATAGGATCATAGAATATATACAGTAGGAACACCTTCCACTGTTAGGATCATAGAATATATACAGTAGGAACACCTTCTACTGTTAGGATCATAGAATATATACAGTAGGAACACCTTCTACTGTTAGGATCATAGAATATATACAGTAGGAACACCTTCCACTGTTAGGATCATAGAATATATACAGTAGGAACACCTTCCACTGTTAGGATCATAGAATATATACAGTAGGAACACCTTCCACTGATAGGATCATATAATATATACAGTAGGAACACCTTCCACTGTTAGGATCATAGAATATATACAGTAGGAACACCTTCTACTGTTAGGATCATAGAATATATACAGTAGGAACACCTTCCACTGTTAGGAGGATAGAATATATACAGTAGGAACACCTTCCACTGTTAGGATCATAGAATATATACAGTAGGAACACCTTCCACTGTTAGGATCATAGAATATATACAGTAGGAACACCTTCCACTGATAGGATCATAGAATATATACAGTAGGAACACCTTCCACTGTTAGGATCATAGAATATATACAGTAGGAACACCTTCCACTGTTAGGATCATAGAATATATACAGTAGGAACACCTTCCACTGATAGGATCATAGAATATATACAGTAGGAACACCTTCCACTGTTAGGATCATAGAATATATACAGTAGGAACACCTTCCACTGTTAGGATCATAGAATATATACAGTAGGAACACCTTCCACTGATAGGATCATAGAATATATACAGTAGGAACACCTTCCACTGTTAGGATCATAGAATATATACAGTAGGAACACCTTCCACTGTTAGGATCATAGAATATATACAGTAGGAACACCTTCCACTGTTAGGATCATAGAATATATACAGTAGGAACACCTTCCACTGTTAGGATCATAGAATATATACAGTAGGAACACCTTCCACTGTTAGGATCATAGAATATATACAGTAGGAACACCTTCCACTGTTAGGATCATAGAATATATACAGTAGGAACACCTTCCACTGTTAGGATCATAGAATATATACAGTAGGAACACCTTCCACTGTTAGGATCATAGAATATATACAGTAGGAACACCTTCCACTGTTAGGATCATAGAATATATACAGTAGGAACACCTTCCACTGATAGGATCATAGAATATATACAGTAGGAACACCTTCCACTGTTAGGATCATAGAATATATACAGTAGGAACACCTTCTACTGTTAGGATCATAGAATATATACAGTAGGAACACCTTCCACTGATAGGATCATAGAATATATGTAAGGGATAATATCTGGCTAGGTGGTCATTGTCGGGAGATAATTCACCGACAGGGAGTTTAACCACCGAGGCGAAGCCGAGGTGGTTACACTCCCTGAAGGTGAATTATATCCCGACAATGACCACCTAGCCAGATATTATCCCGCTTATTACATGGCTAACTAACATAAATTAATCCATTGATCCAAAACACAACAAAAAAAGTATTCCATAACTTCGCGCTGGCTGAGTCTGCCCAGCTGCAGGGCTGAAGCACTGTCGGAAAACAAGGAAGTGAGTTGATCAAATAGAATCCATTTTCGGGTCCAGCTGCTTCGTCTATTTCTCGCTCAAATGTTTTCAAAAACATTTTTAAGAGCAATGTTTAGCTGTAAATTACATTGTGTGTCAGTAGTGTGTGTGTTTACATGGCTGTTATGTTGGAAACGGCAGTAAATCAAGCGGGCGCAGCCGCGCAGCTGGTGGTGCTCAGAGGGTTTGATTAGGCAGCGGTCATTATACAGCGGAGCGGTCATTATCATGAGATAACTCACCGCTGAATTAAGCGATTGACCAATCAGAATCAAGCATTCAACCAAGCCATGTAATAAACAGTAGGAACACCTTCCACTGATAGGATCATAGAATATATACAGTAGGAACACCTTCCACTGATAGGATCATAGAATATATACAGTAGGAACACCTTCCACTGTTAGGATCATAGAATATATACAGTAGGAACACCTTCCACTGTTAGGATCATAGAATATATACAGTAGGAACACCTTCCACTGTTAGGATCATAGAATATATACAGTAGGAACACCTTCTACTGTTAGGATCATAGAATATATACAGTAGGAACACCTTCCACTGTTAGGATCATAGAATATATACAGTAGGAACACCTTCCACTGATAGGATCATAGAATATATACAGTAGGAACACCTTCCACTGTTAGGATCATAGAATATATACAGTAGGAACACCTTCCACTGATAGGATCATAGAATATATACAGTAGGAACACCTTCCACTGTTAGGATCATAGAATATATACAGTAGGAACACCTTCCACTGTTAGGATCATAGAATATATACAGTAGGAACACCTTCCACTGTTAGGATCATAGAATATATACAGTAGGAACACCTTCCACTGATGGGATCATAGAATATATACAGTAGGAACACCTTCCACTGATGGGATCATAGAATATATACAGTAGGAACACCTTCCACTGATGGGATCATAGAATATATACAGTAGGAACACCTTCCACTGTTAGGATCATAGAATATATACAGTAGGAACACCTTCCACTGTTAGGATCATAGAATATATACAGTAGGAACACCTTCCACTGATAGGATCATAGAATATATACAGTAGGAACACCTTCCACTGATAGGATCATAGAATATATACAGTAGGAACACCTTCCACTGTTAGGATCATAGAATATATACAGTAGGAACACCTTCCACTGATAGGATCATAGAATATATACAGTAGGAACACCTTCCACTGATAGGATCATAGAATATATACAGTAGGAACACCTTCTACTGTTAGGATCATAGAATATATACAGTAGGAACACCTTCCACTGATAGGATCATAGAATATATACAGTAGGAACACCTTCCACTGTTAGGATCATAGAATATATACAGTAGGAACACCTTCCACTGATAGGATCATAGAATATATACAGTAGGAACACCTTCCACTGTTAGGATCATAGAATATATACAGTAGGAACACCTTCCACTGTTAGGATCATAGAATATATACAGTAGGAACACCTTCCACTGTTAGGATCATAGAATATATACAGTAGGAACACCTTCCACTGTTAGGATCATAGAATATATACAGTAGGAACACCTTCCACTGATAGGATCATAGAATATATACAGTAGGAACACCTTCCACTGTTAGGATCATAGAATATATACAGTAGGAACACCTTCCACTGTTAGGATCATAGAATATATACAGTAGGAACACCTTCCACTGATAGGATCATAGAATATATACAGTAGGAACACCTTCCACTGTTAGGATCATAGAATATATACAGTAGGAACACCTTCCACTGTTAGGATCATAGAATATATACAGTAGGAACACCTTCCACTGTTAGGATCATAGAATATATACAGTAGGAACACCTTCCACTGTTAGGATCATAGAATATATACAGTAGGAACACCTTCCACTGTTAGGATCATAGAATATATACAGTAGGAACACCTTCCACTGTTAGGATCATAGAATATATACAGTAGGAACACCTTCCACTGATAGGATCATAGAATATATACAGTAGGAACACCTTCCACTGTTAGGATCATAGAATATATACAGTAGGAACACCTTCCACTGTTAGGATCATAGAATATATACAGTAGGAACACCTTCTACTGTTAGGATCATAGAATATATACAGTAGGAACACCTTCCACTGTTAGGATCATAGAATATATACAGTAGGAACACCTTCCACTGTTAGGATCATAGAATATATACAGTAGGAACACCTTCTACTGTTAGGATCATAGAATATATACAGTAGGAACACCTTCCACTGATAGGATCATAGAATATATGTAAGGGATAATATCTGGCTAGGTGGTCATTGTCGGGAGATAATTCACCGACAGGGAGTTTAACCACCGAGGCGAAGCCGAGGTGGTTACACTCCCTGAAGGTGAATTATATCCCGACAATGACCACCTAGCCAGATATTATCCCGCTTATTACATGGCTAACTAACATAAATTAATCCATTGATCCAAAACACAACAAAAAAAGTATTCCATAACTTCGCGCTGGCTGAGTCTGCCCAGCTGCAGGGCTGAAGCACTGTCGGAAAACAAGGAAGTGAGTTGATCAAATAGAATCCATTTTCGGGTCCAGCTGCTTCGTCTATTTCTCGCTCAAATGTTTTCAAAAACATTTTTAAGAGCAATGTTTAGCTGTAAATTACATTGTGTGTCAGTAGTGTGTGTGTTTACATGGCTGTTATGTTGGAAACGGCAGTAAATCAAGCGGGCGCAGCCGCGCAGCTGGTGGTGCTCAGAGGGTTTGATTAGGCAGCGGTCATTATACAGCGGAGCGGTCATTATCATGAGATAACTCACCGCTGAATTAAGCGATTGACCAATCAGAATCAAGCATTCAACCAAGCCATGTAATAAACAGTAGGAACACCTTCCACTGATAGGATCATAGAATATATACAGTAGGAACACCTTCCACTGATAGGATCATAGAATATATACAGTAGGAACACCTTCCACTGTTAGGATCATAGAATATATACAGTAGGAACACCTTCCACTGTTAGGATCATAGAATATATACAGTAGGAACACCTTCCACTGTTAGGATCATAGAATATATACAGTAGGAACACCTTCCACTGATAGGATCATAGAATATATACAGTAGGAACACCTTCCACTGTTAGGATCATAGAATATATACAGTAGGAACACCTTCCACTGTTAGGATCATAGAATATATACAGTAGGAACACCTTCCACTGTTAGGATCATAGAATATATACAGTAGGAACACCTTCCACTGTTAGGATCATAGAATATATACAGTAGGAACACCTTCCACTGATGGGATCATAGAATATATACAGTAGGAACACCTTCCACTGATGGGATCATAGAATATATACAGTAGGAACACCTTCCACTGATGGGATCATAGAATATATACAGTAGGAACACCTTCCACTGTTAGGATCATAGAATATATACAGTAGGAACACCTTCCACTGTTAGGATCATAGAATATATACAGTAGGAACACCTTCCACTGATAGGATCATAGAATATATACAGTAGGAACACCTTCCACTGTTAGGATCATAGAATATATACAGTAGGAACACCTTCCACTGATAGGATCATAGAATATATACAGTAGGAACACCTTCCACTGATAGGATCATAGAATATATACAGTAGGAACACCTTCCACTGTTAGGATCATAGAATATATACAGTAGGAACACCTTCCACTGATAGGATCATAGAATATATACAGTAGGAACACCTTCCACTGATAGGATCATAGAATATATACAGTAGGAACACCTTCTACTGTTAGGATCATAGAATATATACAGTAGGAACACCTTCCACTGATAGGATCATAGAATATATACAGTAGGAACACCTTCCACTGTTAGGATCATAGAATATATACAGTAGGAACACCTTCCACTGTTAGGATCATAGAATATATACAGTAGGAACACCTTCCACTGATAGGATCATAGAATATATACAGTAGGAACACCTTCCACTGATAGGATCATAGAATATATACAGTAGGAACACCTTCCACTGATAGGATCATAGAATATATACAGTAGGAACACCTTCCACTGTTAGGATCATAGAATATATACAGTAGGAACACCTTCCACTGATAGGATCATAGAATATATACAGTAGGAACACCTTCCACTGATAGGATCATAGAATATATACAGTAGGAACACCTTCCACTGTTAGGATCATAGAATATATACAGTAGGAACACCTTCCACTGTTAGGATCATAGAATATATACAGTAGGAACACCTTCCACTGTTAGGATCATAGAATATATACAGTAGGAACACCTTCCACTGTTAGGATCATAGAATATATACAGTAGGAACACCTTCCACTGTTAGGATCATAGAATATATACAGTAGGAACACCTTCCACTGTTAGGATCATAGAATATATACAGTAGGAACACCTTCCACTGTTAGGATCATAGAATATATACAGTAGGAACACCTTCCACTGTTAGGATCATAGAATATATACAGTAGGAACACCTTCCACTGATAGGATCATAGAATATATACAGTAGGAACACCTTCCACTGTTAGGATCATAGAATATATACAGTAGGAACACCTTCCACTGATAGGATCATAGAATATATACAGTAGGAACACCTTCCACTGATAGGATCATAGAATATATACAGTAGGAACACCTTCCACTGTTAGGATCATAGAATATATACAGTAGGAACACCTTCTACTGTTAGGATCATAGAATATATACAGTAGGAACACCTTCCACTGTTAGGATCATAGAATATATACAGTAGGAACACCTTCTACTGTTAGGATCATAGAATATATACAGTAGGAACACCTTCCACTGTTAGGATCATAGAATATATACAGTAGGAACACCTTCCACTGTTAGGATCATAGAATATATACAGTAGGAACACCTTCCACTGTTAGGATCATAGAATATATACAGTAGGAACACCTTCCACTGTTAGGATCATAGAATATATACAGTAGGAACACCTTCCACTGTTAGGATCATAGAATATATACAGTAGGAACACCTTCCACTGTTAGGATCATAGAATATATACAGTAGGAACACCTTCCACTGTTAGGATCATAGAATATATACAGTAGGAACACCTTCCACTGTTAGGATCATAGAATATATACAGTAGGAACACCTTCCACTGTTAGGATCATAGAATATATACAGTAGGAACACCTTCCACTGTTAGGATCATAGAATATATACAGTAGGAACACCTTCCACTGTTAGGATCATAGAATATATACAGTAGGAACACCTTCCACTGTTAGGATCATAGAATATATACAGTAGGAACACCTTCCACTGTTAGGATCATAGAATATATACAGTAGGAACACCTTCCACTGTTAGGATCATAGAATATATACAGTAGGAACACCTTCCACTGTTAGGATCATAGAATATATACAGTAGGAACACCTTCCACTGTTAGGATCATAGAATATATACAGTAGGAACACCTTCCACTGTTAGGATCATAGAATATATACAGTAGGAACACCTTCCACTGTTAGGATCATAGAATATATACAGTAGGAACACCTTCCACTGTTAGGATCATAGAATATATACAGTAGGAACACCTTCCACTGTTAGGATCATAGAATATATACAGTAGGAACACCTTCCACTGTTAGGATCATAGAATATATACAGTAGGAACACCTTCCACTGTTAGGATCATAGAATATATACAGTAGGAACACCTTCCACTGTTAGGATCATAGAATATATACAGTAGGAACACCTTCCACTGTTAGGATCATAGAATATATACAGTAGGAACACCTTCCACTGTTAGGATCATAGAATATATACAGTAGGAACACCTTCCACTGTTAGGATCATAGAATATATACAGTAGGAACACCTTCCACTGTTAGGATCATAGAATATATACAGTAGGAACACCTTCCACTGTTAGGATCATAGAATATATACAGTAGGAACACCTTCCACTGATAGGATCATAGAATATATACAGTAGGAACACCTTCCACTGTTAGGATCATAGAATATATACAGTAGGAACACCTTCCACTGATGGATCATAGAATATATACAGTAGGAACACCTTCCACTGATGGGATCATAGAATATATACAGTAGGAACACCTTCCACTGATGGGATCATAGAATATATACAGTAGGAACACCTTCCACTGATAGGATCATAGAATATATACAGTAGGAACACCTTCCACTGATAGGATCATAGAATATATACAGTAGGAACACCTTCCACTGTTAGGATCATAGAATATATACAGTAGGAACACCTTCCACTGATAGGATCATAGAATATATACAGTAGGAACACCTTCCACTGATAGGATCATAGAATATATACAGTAGGAACACCTTCCACTGATAGGATCATAGAATATATACAGTAGGAACACCTTCCACTGATAGGATCATAGAATATATACAGTAGGAACACCTTCCACTGATAGGATCATAGAATATATACAGTAGGAACACCTTCCACTGATAGGATCATAGAATATATACAGTAGGAACACCTTCCACTGATAGGATCATAGAATATATACAGTAGGAACACCTTCCACTGATAGGATCATAGAATATATACAGTAGGAACACCTTCCACTGTTAGGATCATAGAATATATACAGTAGGAACACCTTCCACTGTTAGGATCATAGAATATATACAGTAGGAACACCTTCCACTGTTAGGATCATAGAATATATACAGTAGGAACACCTTCCACTGTTAGGATCATAGAATATATACAGTAGGAACACCTTCCACTGTTAGGATCATAGAACTCTGATATACAGTAGGAACACCTTCCACTGATAGGATCATAGAATATATACAGTAGGAACACCTTCCACTGATAGGATCATAGAATATATACAGTAGGAACACCTTCCACTGATAGGATCATAGAATATATACAGTAGGAACACCTTCCACTGATAGGATCATAGAATATATACAGTAGGAACACCTTCCACTGTTAGGATCATAGAATATATACAGTAGGAACACCTTCCACTGATAGGATCATAGAATATATACAGTAGGAACACCTTCCACTGATAGGATCATAGAATATATACAGTAGGAACACCTTCCACTGATAGGATCATAGAATATATACAGTAGGAACACCTTCCACTGATAGGATCATAGAATATATACAGTAGGAACACCTTCCACTGTTAGGATCATAGAATATATACAGTAGGAACACCTTCTACTGTTAGGATCATAGAATATATACAGTAGGAACACCTTCCACTGTTAGGATCATAGAATATATACAGTAGGAACACCTTCCACTGATAGGATCATAGAATATATACAGTAGGAACACCTTCCACTGATAGGATCATAGAATATATACAGTAGGAACACCTTCCACTGATAGGATCATAGAATATATACAGTAGGAACACCTTCCACTGATAGGATCATAGAATATATACAGTAGGAACACCTTCACTGTTAGGATCATAGAATATATACAGTAGGAACACCTTCCACTGATAGGATCATATAATATATACAGTAGGAACACCTTCCACTGATAGGATCATAGAATATATACAGTAGGAACACCTTCTACTGTTAGGATCATAGAATATATACAGTAGGAACACCTTCCACTGATAGGATCATAGAATATATACAGTAGGAACACCTTCCACTGTTAGGATCATAGAATATATACAGTAGGAACACCTTCCACTGTTAGGATCATAGAATATATACAGTAGGAACACCTTCCACTGTTAGGATCATAGAATATATACAGTAGGAACACCTTCCACTGATAGGATCATAGAATATATACAGTAGGAACACCTTCTACTGTTAGGATCATAGAATATATACAGTAGGAACACCTTCTACTGTTAGGATCATAGAATATATACAGTAGGAACACCTTCCACTGATAGGATCATAGAATATATACAGTAGGAACACCTTCTACTGTTAGGATCATAGAATATATACAGTAGGAACACCTTCCACTGATAGGATCATAGAATATATACAGTAGGAACACCTTCCACTGATAGGATCATAGAATATATACAGTAGGAACACCTTCCACTGTTAGGATCATAGAATATATACAGTAGGAACACCTTCCACTGTTAGGATCATAGAATATATACAGTAGGAACACCTTCCACTGATAGGATCATAGAATATATACAGTAGGAACACCTTCTACTGTTAGGATCATAGAATATATACAGTAGGAACACCTTCTACTGTTAGGATCATAGAATATATACAGTAGGAACACCTTCCACTGTTAGGATCATAGAATATATACAGTAGGAACACCTTCCACTGTTAGGATCATAGAATATATACAGTAGGAACACCTTCCACTGTTAGGATCATAGAATATATACAGTAGGAACACCTTCCACTGTTAGGATCATAGAATATATACAGTAGGAACACCTTCCACTGTTAGGATCATAGAATATATACAGTAGGAACACCTTCCACTGTTAGGATCATAGAATATATACAGTAGGAACACCTTCCACTGTTAGGATCATAGAATATATACAGTAGGAACACCTTCCACTGTTAGGATCATAGAATATATACAGTAGGAACACCTTCCACTGATAGGATCATAGAATATATACAGTAGGAACACCTTCCACTGATAGGATCATAGAATATATACAGTAGGAACACCTTCCACTGATAGGATCATAGAATATATACAGTAGGAACACCTTCTACTGTTAGGATCATAGAATATATACAGTAGGAACACCTTCCACTGTTAGGATCATAGAATATATACAGTAGGAACACCTTCCACTGTTAGGATCATAGAATATATACAGTAGGAACACCTTCCACTGTTAGGATCATAGAATATATACAGTAGGAACACCTTCCACTGATAGGATCATAGAATATATACAGTAGGAACACCTTCCACTGTTAGGATCATAGAATATATACAGTAGGAACACCTTCCACTGTTAGGATCATAGAATATATACAGTAGGAACACCTTCCACTGATAGGATCATAGAATATATACAGTAGGAACACCTTCCACTGATGGGATCATAGAATATATACAGTAGGAACACCTTCCACTGATAGGATCATAGAATATATACAGTAGGAACACCTTCCACTGATGGGATCATAGAATATATACAGTAGGAACACCTTCCACTGATGGGATCATAGAATATATACAGTAGGAACACCTTCCACTGATAGGATCATAGAATATATACAGTAGGAACACCTTCCACTGTTAGGATCATAGAATATATACAGTAGGAACACCTTCCACTGATAGGATCATAGAATATATACAGTAGGAACACCTTCCACTGATAGGATCATAGAATATATACAGTAGGAACACCTTCCACTGATGGGATCATAGAATATATACAGTAGGAACACCTTCCACTGATGGGATCATAGAATATATACAGTAGGAACACCTTCCACTGATAGGATCATAGAATATATACAGTAGGAACACCTTCCACTGATAGGATCATAGAATATATACAGTAGGAACACCTTCTACTGTTAGGATCATAGAATATATACAGTAGGAACACCTTCCACTGATAGGATCATAGAATATATACAGTAGGAACACCTTCCACTGTTAGGATCATAGAATATATACAGTAGGAACACCTTCCACTGATAGGATCATAGAATATATACAGTAGGAACACCTTCCACTGATAGGATCATAGAATATATACAGTAGGAACACCTTCCACTGTTAGGATCATAGAATATATACAGTAGGAACACCTTCTACTGTTAGGATCATAGAATATATACAGTAGGAACACCTTCCACTGATAGGATCATAGAATATATACAGTAGGAACACCTTCCACTGATAGGATCATAGAATATATACAGTAGGAACACCTTCCACTGATAGGATCATAGAATATATACAGTAGGAACACCTTCCACTGATAGGATCATAGAATATATACAGTAGGAACACCTTCCACTGATAGGATCATAGAATATATACAGTAGGAACACCTTCCACTGTTAGGATCATAGAATATATACAGTAGGAACACCTTCCACTGTTAGGATCATAGAATATATACAGTAGGAACACCTTCCACTGTTAGGATCATAGAATATATACAGTAGGAACACCTTCCACTGTTAGGATCATAGAATATATACAGTAGGAACACCTTCCACTGATAGGATCATAGAATATATACAGTAGGAACACCTTCCACTGATAGGATCATAGAATATATACAGTAGGAACACCTTCCACTGATAGGATCATAGAATATATACAGTAGGAACACCTTCCACTGTTAGGATCATAGAATATATACAGTAGGAACACCTTCCACTGATAGGATCATAGAATATATACAGTAGGAACACCTTCCACTGTTAGGATCATAGAATATATACAGTAGGAACACCTTCCACTGATAGGATCATAGAATATATACAGTAGGAACACCTTCCACTGTTAGGATCATAGAATATATACAGTAGGAACACCTTCCACTGTTAGGATCATAGAATATATACAGTAGGAACACCTTCCACTGATAGGATCATAGAATATATACAGTAGGAACACCTTCCACTGTTAGGATCATAGAATATATACAGTAGGAACACCTTCCACTGATAGGATCATAGAATATATACAGTAGGAACACCTTCTACTGATAGGATCATAGAATATATACAGTAGGAACACCTTCCACTGTTAGGATCATAGAATATATACAGTAGGAACACCTTCCACTGATAGGATCATAGAATATATACAGTAGGAACACCTTCCACTGTTAGGATCATAGAATATATACAGTAGGAACACCTTCCACTGATAGGATCATAGAATATATACAGTAGGAACACCTTCCACTGTTAGGATCATAGAATATATACAGTAGGAACACCTTCCACTGTTAGGATCATAGAATATATACAGTAGGAACACCTTCCACTGATAGGATCATAGAATATATACAGTAGGAACACCTTCCACTGTTAGGATCATAGAATATATACAGTAGGAACACCTTCTACTGTTAGGATCATAGAATATATACAGTAGGAACACCTTCCACTGTTAGGATCATAGAATATATACAGTAGGAACACCTTCCACTGATGGGATCATAGAATATATACAGTAGGAACACCTTCCACTGTTAGGATCATAGAATATATACAGTAGGAACACCTTCCACTGTTAGGATCATAGAATATATACAGTAGGAACACCTTCCACTGTTAGGATCATAGAATATATACAGTAGGAACACCTTCCACTGATGGGATCATAGAATATATACAGTAGGAACACCTTCTACTGTTAGGATCATAGAATATATACAGTAGGAACACCTTCCACTGTTAGGATCATAGAATATATACAGTAGGAACACCTTCCACTGATGGGATCATAGAATATATACAGTAGGAACACCTTCCACTGTTAGGATCATAGAATATATACAGTAGGAACACCTTCCACTGATGGGATCATAGAATATATACAGTAGGAACACCTTCCACTGATAGGATCATAGAATATATACAGTAGGAACACCTTCCACTGTTAGGATCATAGAATATATACAGTAGGAACACCTTCCACTGATAGGATCATAGAATATATACAGTAGGAACACCTTCCATGGATCATAGAATATATACAGTAGGAACACCTTCCACTGTTAGGCCAAATGCCTTAACCCATTTTGGACTGAGTTTGATTTTAAAAAAGGCTTCTAAATCCTAACATCTTTCTGAAAAACCAATGTTTCTATGTCAGTGGTGCTCAACCTTTTTCATGTCAAGGACCCCCAGAATTATCTCTATTGCGCCACGGACCCCCATCTCAAAATATGGGGACCCGCCAGAAGCAAATATTTTAGTTAAAAATGTTCGCTCTGAAATATATATTCAAAGATTTGCACCACATTTTCACGACTTTTCAAAAATAGCAGACCTACAAGCTCGTAGCGCGCCACTCGGTGGCGCGCTATGAGCTTGTAGATCTGCTATTTTTCAATAGCTAAAGTATAACATATTGCTTAAAACACCAAAAGGGGTTTCCGCCAAAAATGCCTTAATGTATGCTTGTTGCATAATGTACAGTAAACTTGACTCCGAGTGTAAAAAACAGGATATCTGCCGGTATCAGCAAACTTAATTCAATACATTTAAGACCTTTTTTTTAAGACCCATTCAATACATTGTAAGACCTTGACGCAAACTTAATGAAAACTACAAACTGTCTTAAAGGATAAACTACAAACTTAATGAAAACTACAAACTGTCTTAAAGGATAAACTACAAACTTAATGAAAACTACAAACTGTCTTAAAGGATAAACTACAAACTTAATGAAAACTACAAACTGTCTTAAAGGATAAACTACAAACTTAATGAAAACTACAAACTGTCTTAAAGGATAAACTACAAACTTAATGAAAACTACAAACTGTCTTAAAGGATAAACTACAAACTTAATGAAAACTACAAACTGTCTTAAAGGATAAACTACAAACTTAATGAAAACTACAAACTGTCTTAAAGGATAAACTACAAACTTAATGAAAACTACAAACTGTCTTAAAGGATAAACTACAAACTTAATGAAAACTACAAACTGTCTTAAAGGATAAACTACAAACTTAATGAAAACTACAAACTGTCTTAAAGGATAAACTACAAACTTAATGAAAACTACAAACTGTCTTAAAGGATAAACTACAAACTTAATGAAAACTACAAACTGTCTTAAAGGATAAACTACAAACTTAATGAAAACTACAAACTGTCTTAAAGGATAAACTACAAACTTAATGAAAACTACAAACTGTCTTAAAGGATAAACTCCGGAGAGAGAGAACGTTCCCGCATCCCTCCACGCCGCACGCACGCACGCACGCACGCACGCACGCACGCACGCACGCCGAGAGAGAGAGGCCTCCAACAGCAGCTTCAGGACTATCTATAGACAGGACACACACACACACACACACACACACACACACACACACACACACACACACACACACACACACACACACACACACACACACACACACACACAGCGTGCAGGCACAAGTGTGCGTAAGTGTGTACATGCGTGCCTGCGCGCGTGCATGTGTGTGTGAATGAGTGAGTGAGCTCATATTTGCTGCTGAAACAATCAAAATGCAAAAATGCAGGTGCAAAATGTTGTGGTTTAGAAAACAGAGTCAAGACTGACCATACATTAGATGTTCTGGTTTAGAGAAAACAGAGTCAAGACTGACCATACATTAGATGTTCTGGTTTAGAGAAAACAGAGTCAAGACTGACCATAAATTAGATGTTCTGGTTTAGAGAAAACAGAGTCAAGACTGACCATAAATTAGATGTTCTGGTTTAGAGAAAACAGAGTCAAGACTGACCATAAATTAGATGTTCTGGTTTAGAGAAAACAGAGTCAAGACTGACCATAAATTAGATGTTCTGGTTTAGAGAAAACAGAGTCAAGACTGACCATAAATTAGATGTTCTGGTTTAGAGAAAACAGAGTCAAGAC
>NW_027638508.1:127500-128741 GCF_951216825.1 Electrona antarctica
ACCGCTCCAGAACCAAAAACACCTTCAGGACATATACAACCGCTCCAGAACCAAAAACAACTTCAGGACATATACAACCGCTCCATAACCAAAAACAACTTCAGGACATATACAACCGCTCCATAACCAAAAAAGCAATTCAGATTTACAATCTTCACTCTGAATTTGACTTGTTGCCATCGGGCAGGAGGCTTAGGCCAAGATCAGCTAAAAAGAAGGGTTACAAAACTTTGTTTGTGCCAATACTGCTGTGGACGTTTTAAATAAGAACATGTTTAAACAGTTCACCTAATCCCCACTGCTCATGATCACTGTTGCTGCGTTTATGTGAATGCATTTTATATAGTATATTAATGCATCCGTGTATTTTATGTAATGTTTTATTGTTGTAAACTGACTGCCGGTGTGTTTATTAATATTATTATTGTTGTAAACTGACTGGTTTCCATTACATTTACATTTTATGTAAATGTAATGGACAATAAAGTTTTCTTTACCTTTACCTTTACCTGATGCTCTGTAATCAGGTTCAGGTTCAGGTTTATTTGTCAAATGTATACAGAGTATAAATGATTTTGCTCAGAGCACTCTTATGTACCCAGGACAAAAACAAACATCTAAAGTGCAAAGAAAGAAAGAACACAAACCCAAAGTGAAGTGACAGTACAGTTGAAGGTCAGCTGTTCAACAGCCTTCTGGGGGGAAGACACTGTTACTGAGACGGCGGTACGAGATTCGATGCTCTGGTTGCGTTTTTTGGAAGGGAGTGCATGGTTGTACTCATGTTTTGTACCTGACGAAGACCCATAAGGGTCGAAACGTTGTTTAATAAAGATGTTCGTGGGAGCAGAGAAACAGTTGTTTAATAAAGATGTTCCTGGGAGCAGAGAAACAGTTGTTTAATAAAGATGTTCCTGGGAGCAGAGAAACAGACCCATAAGGGTCGAAACGTTGTTTAATAAAGATGTTCGTGGGAGCAGAGAAACAGTTGTTTAATAAAGATGTTCCTGTGGGAGCAGAGAAACGTTGTTTAATAAAGATGTTCCTGGGAGCAGAGAAACGTTGTTTAATAAAGATGTTCCTGGAGCAGAGAAACGTTGTTTAATAAAGATGTTCCTGGGAGCAGAGAAACGTTGTTTAATAAAGATGTTCCTGGGAGCAGAGAAACGTTGTTTAATAAAGATGTTCCTGGGAGCAGAGAAACGTTGTTTAATAAAGATGTTCCTGTGGGAGCAGAGAAA
>NW_027638507.1:0-18988 GCF_951216825.1 Electrona antarctica
AGATTGAGTTTTGAGATTGAGTTTTGGAGAAACCACTCCTCGAGCTTTTAAACATTATATGTAATTGGCCGCCGACCCCCATCTGAAAATATCTTGTTCCAGGGAGCCCCCCGCTTTGAGTTATAAACGTTCGCTCTGAAAGAATATGCCTACATATTCAAAGATTTGCGCCACATTTTCACGGTTTTTCAAAACAGCAGATCTTCAAGCTCGTTGCACGTCACTTGATCTGCTATTTTTCAACAGCTAAAGCTTTAACATATAGTGCTCCTATTACCTCAGAGCTCTGACATACTGCGGTGGCCGTTCCATTCACAGCGAGAACGCCATTCAACCGGACACTAATTATACCCAAAAAAAAAAAAAAAGGAAAGAAATAATAACAAAAAATAATAATCTAATACATTTCAGGGAAAATGGCATTCCACCAAAGAATAATAAACTCATTATGGGCACATTTCTAACTCCACCAGTCTCAGACACCGCCGCTAATTCAAACCTAATTTTTACTAGCCACTAATTTGAGGGCGGAGGGCGGGGGGGGATGGGACACACATCTGGAGGTAATTCACCGTGTGGAACTGAGCCCAGTGGAGGCTAGGCTACCCAAATAAAAGAGGAGAGAGAGAGAGAGAGAGAGAGAGAGAGAGAGAGAGAGAGAGAGAGAACAAACTATTCGGGAGGGTGGGAGTTCCGGAGAATGTCCGAAACGGCACTTTTCACCAAAATGTTTTCATGGTGCTGTCATCAGACAGGGGCTAGAGCAGACGCGGGTGCTGCAGCCAAAGGAAGGACGACAGAGAGACAGGGGGACAGTCCAGACACTGAATGACGGAGTGAGACAGAGAGAGAAAGACATTTCTTCCAGAAATCAGGGTTTCTTATAAAAAAGGGTTAGGCCGGGGCTCCTCCGGTAAGCCACACATTGCTCGGCGTGGACCCTCCTTTGCAGCAACGGAGCACATTTAGCGACGCACCAGGCGCCATCTTGGATGTAGCTGAAGTATAGCTAGATGTAGCCAAAACACCCCCCGAGGCGATCGGCAACAACGGGAGGTATGATTAATTCTAACGCGACAAGCGACGGGACCACGATGGCCAGTCAAAAACATAATCTTTGATTAGAATTGGACGGATTGATTTAGATCCGAAGAGTTATTCACATTTTAAGATTTTCGGTCTCATCCACTAAAATGGGGGGGGGACATTTTGGATGACGTCATAACCGGAAATTACATTGAATGTTGCCCAACAGGCGATCCCAGCTTGTGGAGCGTTGCGCTCCGTTATGATATCAATAAAGTTCCGTCCTTTTATTAATCTCCGTCCTGAGCGTCGAGTGTTACTATTTGATAGGACGGAGAACTCCGTTTATGCCGCTCAGGGTGTTAACAGCACGGTGTCCATGAAACGGTCAACGGTTGTCAATGGTTGGCCCGGGCTGGCCTAGCGCTCCAGGCACCTAGGCTCCTAATGTAGCCCGACGGCACATTGAGGGTTCGAGTTCCGTTCCTGAGAAATTTTGCTGTATGTCACTACCCGTCCCTCTCCCCTCGTTTCCTGTCCGTCTCCACTTTCCACTAAAGGCAAAAACGCCCAAATATATCTAAAAAAAACCCAGTTGTCAACGGTGACTTATCACGCCTTAAGGTTGCTGTGGTTCTATTTCTTAATCCATTTTCTTTGTTTACATTTTTTTCTCTCTGTCTAGCTCTCTTTTCTCTCTCATGGATAGCCACACCTGGTTTTCCGTAGCAGGCTGCCTAAATAAATTACATCTGATGTTTCAAACCTCCATTTAAAAGTTGCAATGAGTGACAATGAAACCTTTTTCCTGTTAAAAAATTACTTGTAGGTTGCATATGTGCAAAATTAAAAGAGTTATCAACCGGAAAAGTCAAGCCTTTGTTGAAGCAGGATTGAAGACATAAGACGTTTAGACGTTTGAATTTGTCCTGGAAATCTAGGCTTATCGTCGCTGTGGAGGCTGCGGTCCTGCAAGGGGCTGTGCTCGCAGAGGACATCATTTGAGTCCTGCAAGGGGCTGTGCTCGCAGAGGACATCATTTGGGTCCTGCAAGGGGCTGTGCTCGCAGAGGACATCATTTGAGGAGAGATATACTATATCAACTTATTGCACGGCAAATCACAGCCATCAAGTCAACTTTTCTTTGGAAGAAAAACTGAAAAGTTTTGAGCTCCCACAATCGCCCCCCCCCAAAAAAAGAAGCGAGAGGACATTAGCATTCGATACAGAAACTTGCCACAGTACTCCCCTTCTCTGCACCACTGCACCCCCCCCCCCCCCCCCCCCCCAACCACCACCACCAGCCGTCCACACACCCACCGCCTCCCCTCCCCACCGCCAAGAAAATGTGTTTTCCAAATGAAAATAAACGGAGGCCGACCGGTTTGAGGCAGTCGTACTCGGGGAATATGAGATCAAATAAAGGCTCCTGTGGTGGCTGAAAGGAGAGTCGAAATGGCTTCAGAGGGGGAGATGTACCGGGTAATAAAATTACTCCTTTATATCTTCCTAAACGGCACATGTTCCCCCCAGAGAGTTGGGCGAGGGCTTCACTTGGTCAAAGACAAGTATATGCAAGTGGCAATTTCTGCTTCAGGGGGAGAAGATTCCCTGATACACTTCTCGGCGACGCGACGCGGGCACTCTGCAATTTTCCTGAAAACGAGAAACGATTTCAGCAACAAGTTAAGCGGAACTTTAGAAGTTTCATTTTGATGATGTGCCAGCACACGCTGTCATTGAAAGCTATGTTCCATTAAATTGGAGCGGCAATATGATTCATAAGCCCTCTGCTTCTCAATAGACTCCGGCCAGGCAGAAAATGTTCACATGAACGGTTGTATCCCCCCTCCCCCTTTTTCTTGAGGTACCACAAACAATTCCTGAATCATCCTAGATGTTACATGACCGCAAGGTTAGCTGTTCCAATTATTCAAGTGCCATTCAATATGGCTTTGGTGGAGAATGTATCTGCTTAAAAAAAACATGCAATTCACTTAAAAAGCTAGTAACATTCAGATGCTGTTTTTTTTCCCCCAAAGCAGGAAGAACTAAATCAGAGAAAATACACAATTGCGGGGAATACATTATAACTCATTATACAGTAGCTATTAAACCTTCAATAAAAAGCCTTTAGTAGGAGGAACGAGCCACTTATCAGAGCTACTCACTACCTTTAAAAGCTGTCAATGCACTGAGCTCTGAGTGGCAAAAAAAGCAATCATTGATGACTTTGAAAATGGGATTAGATGTACAATTTATCAAAACAGACGGCTGGCACCGATTTCAGAGCCTTTCGGGCCAGAATTGTTTGTTTGTTCATCATTCACGCGAGAAAGGAAGATGTTGATTTAATGAATTTACGATGTGAAAGGCAGCAACCGAGCCACACTTGCAGAAATACAGAAAAAAACTAAAGTTATGAAAAAGTGTTAGCTTGCCTTGAATAGTCACCATGAAGTTGAGGAAGTGTAACAAACTAAAGTGTATCATTCACAAAACAATTTACTGCTGCTGCTTCCGTACGTATCAAAACCTAACTTGTGTACTTTTCCAACCCTGCATTCTTTCAAAGTGTTCTGGTAATGAGGTTAAATCAAGAAGAGTATACAGCAAATTAAAACCAATTACTTCTGTGATGCACACAAGTTCTCCCTGTTACAACTAATGTGTGACATGTTTCTTCCCCAGCAGTTTGTTCTATGCGCTCTTGTGGCATGTAATTAAGTGGTTTACCGCGACTTGATGATGTTTGTGCTGTGAATTAATCTTTGGCACCAACGCAGATTTACCCTTCACTCTGTGACAATCTGCGAAGCTGTTGTTTACTAACACACACAACGTGGGAGAGCATTCTCATTACGGATCTCGCAACATCGGGCTCCGAAAATAGAGCGCGCGTTCGCCAACTCCGCCACTTGTCAAGCCCATCATCGCTGCCGACTGTTTTTAATTTACACACAAAGGCGCCCAATTACATTTAGAGGCAGCAGTCGCAAAAAAATAACACATTGGAGAACTTGGCAGACGTCATTAACTTTCTATCTCTTTCTCGCCTCTTGGCCTCGCGCCGGAGCCGGTTGCAATCTATTCAGGAAGACGGATAGCGAAGGGGACGTTCTTGACAGCTTAAAAGTGCCCGTTAGTTGCCTGCGAGACATCTCCACGCACGTTCCAGCGCCCCTGCACCTTCCCAAACAAACAGCAGACTCCACTTCAAATACATAGCAGGACTATTAGGTAATCTGCCTCCTTTGTTCTCTCTCTCAGCGTCGGTGACTAGCCTCCCCTCGCTCAGGTTCCAAACTCCTGCCTCAGAGTTGACAACACAACACTTAATGCTGCCATGGGGCTGCTGGTAGGGGTGTGACGTGATGAATGGCTCGGAATTATCTGGAAAATATACACGTGCAATCTCGTGTATTCACCGGGGAGTGTTTGTTGTGTCAGGGTGACAGCCCGTCTATGCGTTTTTAAAAGCTGTGTGGTGGGTGTGTGTGTGTGTGTCAGTGTGTGTGTGTGTGTGTGTGTGTGTGTGTGTGTGTGTGTGTGTGTGTGTGTGTGTGTGTGTGTGTGTGTGTGTGTGTGTGTGTGTGTGTGTGGTGGGGCGGGGTGGGTGAAGAGGAGGAGGAGGAGGAGGAGAGTGATGAGGAGAGCAGCACAAGGGCTCTTTGTTTTTTTGGACGGGACAAATCTGAGGTTTCCTTTTGGATATACAATATCCTGCAAGGTACCGAGCGCAGTTACAGTAGTCTAGTGTCTGCATTTTCTTTTCTTTTTTCTTTTTTCTTCTCAAGGGCGGGTTGCAGCGGTTCGCTAAGTGAGTCTGTGAACTGTTGCATGCTCCTTTGTCAATCGCTGAGTGGGTTTGCGTGAGTCGCCGTCGACAAAGCCTGGCAAATCAATCAATGTGCAAAGAAAAATGCCCTTAAATGCCAGATGTGGCACACAGTATAAAGAACACTTCACCCATAAGAGGCCATAAGAATAGTATAGAAAGAAAAAAATGTAAAAATAAAGGAAAGACTTAAAAGAGAGTTACTAGCATTAAGGACTCAGAGGGACCAAACAATATTAAACCAGGCTCAGAAAAACGGCATATTTATTGCCAATGAATCAAGCTGTCAAAATGCTCGCCATTCCCGTTTTGAATTCCTTGCTTGTTATTTTAGGTGGCTTCTCTGAGGCGTAGCATGTCAAATCTCTACGTGTGTAAACGTCTCACTCTTGAAATGTATCTCCGCTATTTACTTTACAAGTTGCCAAGGAGAATGAAAGACAAATGTTTCATTAGCAGGTGACTTTCTTTTTTCTTCTCTCGCCCCTCTAACTTTTACCCCCCCCCCCCCTCTTTTACAAGTCTACAGTAGTTCCGTTTCTTGACACATATATGCGCGCACACGCACATGTGCGCCTACGCGCGCACGAGAGCTACAATTATAAATGCAAGGCTTGCTATAGGGAGCTGAACTTTTCACACCTTTCAAAGCCACAAAATTGGATGGTTTTGTGGCTGTGCAGCTGCCGCTCTGCACTAATGCAAGGCGGTGTCATATGAAAAATATTCCTCTCCCCCCAAACCACAGAGCTGGTCATTAATGAAACGCAGGCCGCGCGCTGAGGTCATACAGAGTCTAGATTTCAGCAGCCACACTTAAAAAACGCTCAGAGAGAATGGAGGAACATGAACACAAATCAGATTGCAGCTCCAAGGACGAGGGACGAGGGGGAAAATAAATAAATAGAGAAAGGCACCGCGGCCCCCTTCTCACATTCCCCCCCCCCCCCCGAAGCCCCAGCGCTCTGCAAACAACCGTCAACTGCAGCTCAGAAACAGCTCACAATGAGAGCAGACTAAACAATCTGATCCCAGCCAAGGAAAATGCTAAGCAACTCTCTGCACACAGGATGTCTCACCCTAATTGCCAACTATCAAATCTCACAATGGAATCTGGCCATTTGGGTGAAAGCCACAGCATTAAACTTGGCAATATCATTGTTGGCAATATGATTTCTTCGCTCTTTACATTTTGAAAGTGTCAACTTGTTCATAGGAAAAAAAAGAATACACGAAAAGCAGGAAGATCATTTTTGGGGGATTTGGATTTGAGCGTTTCCTTGGATCTGGCTGGGTTTAAGGAGCTTACAGGAAGCGGAGCAGACTGTTGAGCATAGTGCTTAGAACAAGAAAAGAACAGAACAAAAAAACCTTATTAGACAAAGGGTGTTGAGGGTCTCATAAACGAATGATTAAAATCCTCAGCATTAAGATAAACACGCTCAATGGGTCCCCGGAGGAGACGCGCACACGCGCGCTTTAGTTTATACACACCCTGGAAGGAGATGCGCATGAGAGACAGAGGAAGAGCAGAACAAGAAGGCGAGGCGAGAGAAAGAGATGCAGCGGGCAAGAGAGAGACAGCAAACCGAGCCAGTGAGAGAAGCAAACCGAGCCAGGGACAACCGCAACGAGACAGGGAAAGAGACGGAGCGATCCAGAGATATGGCAACGGAGAGACACACACACAGAGAGACCAAGAAGAACGAGAGGGAGAGAGAGAGAGAGAGAGCGGGAGAGCAAGCGAGAGAAACAGACAGTGACAGACTGCAGGGCAGCGGAGATGGACACGCACGCCGGGGTAACTGGAGTCAGGGGACTGGTATATGATAGAGACCGCCTCATAGCGCTGCTGGGACATCTGAGCCCCCTAAACAGGAAACTAACGGGACGGTGGCCCCCGACCAAAGACGTGCATGTGGCACTGTGTGTGTGTGTGTGTGTGTCTGTGTGTGTGTCTGTGTGTGCGTTTTCAGGAGGCTAGAGTGCAAACCCCTCCCGCCTGAGCTCTCCCTTTCCGACTTCAAACTGCCAAAATAGCATCACGTTCATGAAACAGAACAGAGGTACTGGGAATTAAAAGAAGGCAGCTAGGCAAAGAAAAAAAAGGGAAAAAAAGAAGGAAAAAAAAATTGTTCAGACCCCCTCCCCCCCACCTGCACCAAAAAAAGGTCTCGACAGCAGATGGTGAAATTAACATTTCAACAGTTCCTTCCTTTCATGTAGGTCTCGGCAGAACTCTTTTTTATCCTTGAAAAAAAAAAAAAAAAAAAAAGGAGAAAAAGAAAAAGCTAAAACCAGCATAAGAGGGGCTGGGGTTTTTGGAAAGATGCAGCGCTGTGTTGTTGGAGGAGAGGAAGGCATCTGGAAGAAGAAAAAAAAAAAAAAGCGGGGGAGAGGAATATTGGCTTATTGCTCCTGTTGGTCTTCCTCTATATGAAAAATTAAATAGGTCTGTTTTCACAGGTTCCCCCTGCCCTCTGGAGCACCCTAAAGCCATGTTATGGAAACATCATCTTGGTAATTTATACGCCAAAAGAACACCTGCTGATGAAAAGAAAATAAACTTTTTTTGGGCGGCTCACTCTCTCTCTCTCCCCCTCTTTCCCTCGCTTTCTTTGTCTTTCTTTTAAACCCCATGAAACTTTTGGGCTGTATCTAGGCCTTTTTTTTGTTTTCATATACTACTTTGACCCTGGCATCCCTGTAAAAAAAAATCAGAAATGTGTCATACGACTACGTATACGGCCCGCGGGGCTTAAGTGGTTAATTATTTCTCCTTGTCTGACGGACCACTTGGCTTAAAGTGTTAGGTTGATGTCACTGTGAATGACACGCCAAAACGCCTCCCAAAACACCCTGCGACTGTGATATTAACCTCATGAGAGAAAGAGCGGGAAAAACCGAGGCATCTCCAACCAACACACAACGGATGGATTCTCTTTCTCTCTCCGTCTCTTTCTTTCATCACCCCTCCACCCCCCCCCCCCCCACCCCCCTCCCCCACACACACACACACACACACCGTCCAATGGAGCGCCTTCGCACTGCCCATTAATTTGGACACAGTTATGGCTAAATTACATGTGTTCCACCTCTGTGACATTTTAAATGCAATTAAAAGCCGGTTATAGACGCGCGTGTGCGCGCGCGCGTGTGTGTGTGTACGAGTGAACATGGACTTTTCCTGTGATGAAGGAGGCAAGGAGCAAGGTGTGTGTGTGTGTGTGTGTGTGTGTGTGTGTGTGTGTGTGTGTGTGTGTGTGAGGGGTGGTGGTGGTGGGGGGGGGGGGGGTGTTCACTGACGTGATTAACATGCAAACGAGCTCATGCTGGCAGAGTAGATTGGGGTTTGAAAACCTCAATTACTTCTGTGTGATTATCTATTTACCAGTACACAGATTTCCATTTCTCATCTCTCTGACAAACCCCACTCACCGCCACCATCCCATAATTCCCCCCCCCCCCCCCCAGCACACACACACACACACACACACACACACACACACACACACACACACACACACACACACACACACACACACACACAGCGCCTCAATTACGCGCAGGGGTCCCACCTTCATCGGTGACGCACACGCCGCAGCAAGCTGAAATGTACGAGGCAGGCACGCCCGGTTATTTTTCAACGTGATGCATGCTGGCCATGCGGGCCTCTCGTTTCGCGCGGGGAGCCCTGCAGGGGCGTCCGCGATGGAGGCCGAGGCACCGGGCCAAGCGCTGCCTAATACCAAGGCCGCTTAATATCATCTAGTAACATCACGTCATGCCCCTGCCACTCTTAACTCCCTCATCCGTTCAACCCATACTTAAAACATCCACTTTGATTCACAGAATATCCCTCCGCACACACGCACGCACGCACGCACGTGCACACACACGCACTCACACACCACACTTAGATTGTGGTGTGTGAGTATTTTGCTATAAAATTGAAAAATAAATTGTATATATATATATATATATATATATATATATATATATAATTTCGTTATAAATAAAATTATATAAATAAAATAATAAAATAATAATAATAATAATCATCATAATAATAATAATCATAATAATAATAATGCCCTTTCAAATGTACACGTGAATGGGGGGGGGGGGGGGGGGCTATTATTAACTGGAATACCAGGGGCAGATAGCGTCGATCAAGTGGTAGCGTTGGGGAAGTAATAAGCACCATGGAGTGGCAATTTAACTGTCCGCAAGGGTCCATTCCTTGCACTTTAAGTTAAATCGACACCCCGCATTTTGCTGTGTACCGACGGCGGATTGAAGTGAGCCGCAGCCATGGAGACACTCCAGGTCTTATTATGTGCCGCCGTGTTGATGCAATTATCAAGGCGACGCCCGGCAGCATAGGAGGAAATCTGATTTAATTAACCCACTCTGGACGGGGAACCCCTTTTGGTCTTTTTTTTTAAGGATTATATGTTATATTTTAGCTATTGAAAAATAGCAGATCTACAAGCTCATAGGAGCTTGTAGATCTGTTTTTTTTTTTATCGTGAAAATGTGGGCGCAAATCTTTGAATATATATTATTTCGGGGCGAATGTTTTTTAACTCAAATCTTTGCTTCGGGGGGGGGGGGGGGGTCCCTCTGGAACACCATATTTTCAGATAGGGGTCGGCGGCCAATTATATATAGTTTCTGGGGGTCCTTTGACATGAAATAGTTTGAGAACCACTGACATATAGAAACAGAGGTTTTTCTGAAAACTCAGAAATACATTTGTGGGATCGGGATCAGGTCTAAATGGGTTAATTTACAACGCTTGAATAACAACGGCGTTCCTCTTGTAGGAGAATATTCCTATTGGAAATTTACATTGAGATGGGAAGGGAGGTGGGGGGGGGGGGGGGGGGTAGGCATTTCATATACAGCCTGATTAAAAGATCCTGCAGAGACCACAACACAAACTTAACCCATTTTGGGCGGGAACCCCTTTTGGCTATTGAAAAATAGCAGATCTACAAGCTCATAGCTTGTAGGTCTGCTATTTTTTTGAAAAATCGTGAAAATGTGCAGCCTCAAATCTTTGAATATATATATTCTTTCAGAGTTTCGGTTTTTAACTGAAATCTTTGCTTCTGGGGGGTCCCTGGAACAACATATTTTCAGATGGGGGGTCGGCGGCATATTACATATACTTTTTGGGGTCCTTGACATGAAATATTGAGAACCACTGATATAGAAAAATCACACCCGTGTGAACTGAGTGGTGCAACTACACATTTATTGTTATAGTTACTGCTAACCATAGCAACCATGCTCGTTTTTTTGGTACGAACAAACACGGGTACACGGGTACAAAGCCAGTTGTTGGAGTGGTTTGCACCACTCAAATTAGGTTTTTCTGGAAAAAAATTTAAAAAGACATTTTTTAAATGTCGACATCAGGCCTAAATGGGTTAAAGGGTGATGCATTTCAATCATCAGGTGTATGTGAAAATACAAAATACTAATATTATGCTACTAACTGTTAGTTAGCACTCCTAGCAGCCAACAACATTGTCTGGTATTATTGTCTGGCTTACCTAATAATCACCTTTCCAATATTGTTAATAGCCCTAGTAGAATGTCTGTGACCTTACATACATTCCATGTATCAAATACACAGCCATATATCGGTCCTATCCACACACATGGTTAGCAGACTGACCACATCAGCATTTATAACCCATTCTAGGCGGGAACCCCTTTTGGTGTTTTAAGCATCATGTTATACTTTAGCTATTGAAAAATAGCAGATCTACAAGCTCGTAGCGTAACTTGAAGCACTGTGTGTGTACTCTAGCCTCGCATAGCCAGCTTCATCCGCCTTTGCAATGCATATTGCCCCGTGCAGAAGTCTGGCCCCTCTCAATTTTGGGAGGACTTCAACGGACGAAGTTAGTGGGAGCGGCCAATTTCACCAAAAATGCCACAAATCGCAAACGAAATGTCCAATCCGCTCCACATTTGAATCACATGTCGAGGGTGATGGCAAAAGCAATTCCATTTTCATCCATAGGGGGGCGCCGCAAATGTGAAAAATGTAACTGTTTGTTGCAAAAACACGATTTTGGGGGATAAATCCCCCCCTTACACATGATCATAGGGGTGACTTGACATTGTAATTGGCTAGCAGAATTACTGGGAGGGGGCTAGCAAAATTAGTGGGAGGGGGCTAGCAAAATTAGTGGGAGGGGGCTAGCAAAATTAGTGGGAGGGGGCTAGCAAAATTAGTGGGAGGGGGCTAGCAAAATTAGTGGGAGGGCCCTATATTTCCGAAGGCATCGGTGAGGAAAGAAACGCGATACAGGTAGGATGTGTTAAGACGGTGCTCTATGGCAGTGGTTCCCAAAGTGGGGTCCGGGGACCCCCAGGGGTCCTTGAGGGAGTTCCAGGGGGTCCCCAGCTAAATGATAGTTTGGAACCAAATTGACCCTTATAGGTCTGTAACACAGAGTGTACAAATGGATCCAAATGGACCCGTATTTGTACACACTCAGAGTTAAAGTACCTTTGATTTTACAATATAAATTGGGGTCCCAGAGATGCCATTAAATGGGGCACTGTAGCCTAATTCAGGTCAAACTTGGGGGTCCTTGAAAGGAAAATGGTTGAAAATCACTGCTAGAACCGTGAAAATCTTCTCTTATGGGGGGTCCTTGGCGTTTATTTTCAAATGGAGGGTCCGCGGGCTAGTGAGTGTCAATGTGGGGGTCCTTGACATGATAAAGTTTGGGAACCACTGCTTTATGCAACCCCCCGACCCATCCCAGCCACCCATGCTGTACATCTGAAATATCAAATATACACCGCCTCACTTCATAAATAATACCCACCCGCTATCTCTGCACAGACCGATACGCACAACGGAAGACTCGTCCCGCGGAGAAAAGGGGAGAGTCCGATGATAATCAGATATTCATCACAGATGCTGCTGACTCAGTATACGAGGGGCTGTTCGTCCAAGGTGATGCGGTGGAAACAAAGGGAATCATTATTGCGGCTGCGAACCCAATTGCCTGGGCCTTCACTGCTGCAATGTGGGTCTCAGGTAACGAGGGCAGGTGGCAAGATGGAATGGAAGCGGACAGGGAGAGAAAGGAAATGGGTAAGGGCCTGCCTGGCCTGAGAGAGAGAGAGAGAGAGAGAGAGAGAGAGAGAGAGGCGTCGCTATAACACGGTGATGGGTCATCCAAGGCCTTAGCCCCGAATGTTCTTTGGTGAGGAGCCACAGGAAAAGAAAGACCTATTCTATAATTCAGTGGTTCTCAAACTCCATTTTGGTTCCATTTGTACACTCTTCAGTATTACAGAACTGTAAGAATCCATTTGAACCCCCTCAAGGACGCTGAGAGTCCCTGGACCCCACTTTGAGAATCATGCACTGTTATGATTCATTGAGTGGAATTAGACTTTATCCAATAAAAGGGTGAACATGTGTCGAACCATTAATTTCCTACGGAGGGAGCGTCTGACTCAGCAACTATATAACTGGTATGCGTACTTGCTCAATGCACCCATGCTCAACATTGGAGTTTGAATCTCTTGAACTTCAACCTGGTTTACCGTTTAAGTAGCCCACAGTTTCCTGAGCTAGACACCATACTGTAGAACACGTTAAATCTATACACATTTGGGATTGTCGCACGAAGGCAGAGAAGTAGGGATAGTTTGCTTACTATCTTTCATAGGGTTTGAGTGACTAATGTCATAAAGTGCCCACATTTATCCTGCTTTCAGACAAGTCTATTATTTTCAATTCATCTGAGAGGGCTTTTACATTTTACGATGCAATTATCTGGGAAGGAACCCATTTAATCCATTTTGGGCGGGAACCCCTTTTGGTGTTTCAAGCATTCTGTTATACTTTAGCTATTGAAAAATAGCAGATCTACAAGTTCATAGCGCGCCACCGAGTGGCGCGCTATGAACTTGTAGGTCTGCTATTTTTGAAAAATCGTAAAAATGTGGCACAAATCTTTGAATAGGTATATATTCTTTCAGAGCGAACGTTTTTTTTTTATTTCAACGTCAGGCCTAAATGGGTTAAGTTTCACTTAATTGTCACTTAGCTGCACTGGTTAGTGAAAAACGTATGTATTTTGGAACTATTTTTTACCATGCCAGCCTTCACCATGCCAGCCTGCCTCCAATGTTCTCACAAAAGACACCAGGGAACACTTGTCTTGTTGGCATCTATAGCCCCCGAGCCCTGACGTACAGCATGTGGTGGACGCACACAGTGCCATCCCTGAGCACTAAGGATGTAAAAATAGGAAATGAGCGTGATTAAACCATTTTGACCTGAGATAAGATTCAAAAAATGTCTTCTACATCCTGACAGTTTTCTGAAAAAGCTATGTTTCTATGTCAGTCGTTCTTCGATTTTTAAAAAATAGCAGACCTACAAGCTCGTAGCGCGCCACTCGGTGGCGCGCTATGAGCTTGTAGATCTGCTATTTTTCAATAGCTAAAGCATAACATAATGCTAACACCAAAAGGGGTTCCCGCCTAGAATGGGTTAAACCTATATATGAAACCTAATGAGGTAAATATAGGCGAGCAAACAGAAGCTACCGCTGCCATTGATGTGTCATCGCCAGGCGTTTCAACCACCCACAACCGCCCCCCCCGCCCACCCCACCCCCACAGGCTTACAGACGTACCAAAACGTATTGATCTGTGAAACAAGAGGCTGGTGGGGGGCGGAGACTCGCTTGATATTAGCCATCTAATGAGGGAGTTGAGTAACGGCGGCGGCCGTCGCGCTTGTTGGCGTCGTTTCTAGCGTCGTCCTCCCCCTCCTTCTTCACGAGGAGGTGGGCATATGCTGTACAGGAGGAGGTGGGCATATACGGGAGGAGGTGGGCATATACAGGAGGGAGGTGGGCAATATACAGCAGGAGGTGGGCATAATACAGCAGGAGGGGGCATATACGGGAGGAGGTGGGCATATACGGGAGGAGGTGGGCATATACAGGAGGAGGTGGGCATATACAGGAGGAGGTGGGCATATACAGGAGGAGGTGGGCATATACGGGAGGAGGTGGGCATATACAGGAGGAGGAGGGCATATACGGGAGGAGGTGGGCATATACAGGAGGAGGTGGGCATATACGGGAGGAGGTGGGCATATACAGGAGGAGGTGGGCATATACAGCAGGAGGTGGGCATATACAGCAGGAGGTGGGCATATACAGGAGGAGGTGGGCATATACGGGAGGAGGTGGGCATATACAGGAGGAGGTGGGCATATACAGCAGGAGGTGGGCATATACAGGAGGAGGTGGGCATATACAGGAGGAGGTGGGCATATACGGGAGGAGGTGGGCATATACAGGAGGAGGTGGGCATATACAGCAGGAGGTGGGCATATACAGGAGGAGGTGGGCATATACAGGAGGAGGTGGGCATATACAGGAGGAGGTAAAGGTATAAAAGATGACTGCTCTTTGGGGCCACAACCTGTGTTGTTTGTGCATGGCAGCAAATTTATATTTTAGTTTTAGTCATAGTCTTTGGAATGAAACTCGGAATGAAACTTGTGTAGTTTTAGTCGACATCTACAGTTGATTTAGTCTAACTAAAATGTATTTTGGCGGGCCTTGATGCCGTCAATATATTTAGTCTTAGTTTTAGTCCTCATAGCTTAGTTTTCATTTAGTTTCCATTTAGTTTTTTTCAGTGACATTTTTTTGTTATAGCATTAGTCGACGAAATCAACACAACCTGTGTTGTGAGCTTGTGGAAAAATAAACTGATCCTCATTTAGCAGGGGACCTGCTTATATGTATATAAGCTAGAGACCGGACAGCCGGACCACCCCCACTATTAATTTCAATGGAAGTTTCTCAGTGGCGTTTGAAGGACTCGGTAGAGCGCTCTATACTTCCGCTTCTTACTTTTGGACACCGACATTTGGTATCCAAAATGCGCTCTGTGTAAAGCCCCAGCTGCCAGGGGTCTACTCGTGCTACATGCAATAACCGCCCGCATAGAGTTCCAGCTTTGGCCAGCAGAGTTCGTCGGCTTCACCGTTGGCCAGGCGCTCTGAGGGCTTGGGACCCCCCATTGGAACCCCGTCAAAGACCCCTGGCTGGACCCCACAGTGGGAGCCATTGCTTTCGAGGATTATACGGCGTGGTAGCAGCGAGGGGGGAAAGGAAAAGAAACGAGGCCGCCGTTTAGCGAGGCAAACTTACGTGGCGACGAAGGGGGGGGGGGGGGTGGGGGGGATGGGGGGGGGGGGGAGCTGGTGAGGAGGTGGTGGAGGAGATGTTGTGGTGGGGGGGGGGGGAGTTGAATACAGATGCCTGCTTCTCCTCTTGTGTATGAGTGTGTCTCATCCACCGTCTGAAGGTGTGTTTAACACGCTGCCTGAGAGCCAATTTGCTGTCAACGACGGCGGCCCTAATCCCTACTTACAGGCAGTAATTACCCAACATTACCGCATCAACTTGTTGTTGTGTAGACAGCAGAATGTGTTTTTTTTTTCTTTTTTGTTGTCTTTCTTTTTTTTTCTTGTTTCTAAGGCCTTTTTACACGGGCTTATTATCTCCTCGCTGAGATGCAGGGAATGTGGACAGTATTGCGTGCAGTCAAGTATAGAGGGGGGGGGAGTATAAGGAAAGGTGGAGTGCCATATTTCTTTTTGTAGTTTATAGCTTTTTAAAGGACCATATAATCGCCATCAATATAGTATTCACTAAAACCAGATATACTGTACATAAAAGTAGTAATGGTACCGTACAATTCTCTGTGTTAGGTTGCCTATATATTTCAAGCAAGTTTATGCAGTCTGTGCAAGTTGATTTTTCACACTGTGCTGAAACTAATGACCACACATTGAGAAACACTCTCACACGCACACGCACACGCACACGCACACACACACACACACACACACACACACACACACACACACACACACACACACACACACACACACACACACACACACACACACGCACGCCGTCTATAAGCTAACTGTTCCTTTGTACCTGGTGTTGTCAATGGGGCCAACAATGCCTCTTTCAGAGAGGTCCATGGTGCATTCATATATGCCATTCCCTGACACAGGGGGAGACACGCGTCGCGCTCCCGGGCTTATTGAATGACAGCTAGTAAACACTGTCATTCCAAAGACAGACATGGATTAAAACCGGCTTCATTCCACCGAGGGAAATGGTATAAGAGGACAGAAAGGCGAGAGAGAGCGAGCGAGGTGGAGGTGGAGGAGTGGGAACAATAGCCAAATGGAGAGGGCCAGCGTCGCTGAAGGTCCAATGTCCGCCATGATGAATATGTGGGAGATTATGAGAGAGCCCCTTCCATCATTTCCATAATGTAAAACTCTTCTTTCTTCCTTAGCCTGCCGACTATTCAGCAAATAAATGAGAAACTATCGCTGCCACGGACATATTTGACAAAGGGCTGGGAGATGGAGAGCGAGAGAGAGAGAGAGAGAGAGAGAGAGACAGAGAGAGAGAAAGTGTGAGAGAGAGGATGAGACAGAGTGACCATGTTCCAAATGACCTCGCGCCTCCTGCGACAATGCACGGTGCCGTGCAGACGCATTCGGGAGCAGTGGAGTGAGTAAGAGCCGGTAGAGTATTTATCACCGGGCACAATGCAAACGTATTACCGTGTCACGTATACCCACACCACGGCGCCAAGAAAGGCCCCGGGGCGGACACAAGGGACCTTTATGTAACACCCCCGGAGGAGAACAATACCAACGGGGCCTTCTTTTCGGATGTGAGGCCGCAGCGCTTCACTGCTGCTCTTAACAAAAATTAACAGAAAGATCGTTTGGCAGACACCGATTCAAAAGCGCTGCAGTCTCTCTCCCTCTTGCTCGCACGCGCGGATGAGCACGTGCGCACGCGCAGACACACACACACAAAAAAGCGAGGTCTGCAGGTTTAACTGTTGCGCTAACTAGCCTACCCAGTAACTCTGTAAAAGCCCTTTTCTGTAAAAACCATTTGAATCAAACTGTAAAAAGAAAAAAACATACATCCCAGACAGAAGAAAGGCATAGTGTGGAACGTAAAAGTGCAGCGAAGTGGCGTAACAACCGCCTTGACTGCCAGTTCAACTGGCATCGCACGTTGTGCGTATACAGCCGTAATGGAACGTTGCCGTTGTTTTATAGTTAATATCTCTCCCTAAAGACAACATTAGCAATGTCAGTGTAAGTTACAAATCAAGGGCCTGGGCCATGGCTCAGTGGTCCAGGCACCTTGGCTGGTAATCCAGTCTGGCAGTGTGCCGCGGGTTCGACTCCCGATCCCGACGGCCTTTACTGCATGTCTTCCCCCCATCTCTCTCCCCATTTCCTGTCAGCCTACGGTCTGTCCCTCCATAAAAAATATAAATATATAATAATATAAAAAACATTTAAGTTACAAATCAAGGTGATGGTGGAGGAGGTCTAACCTTATCGTCACTATAAACAAACGGAAGACCGTCAAATCAAAGTGGGAGGGAAGCTTGGGTCAATCGGGCGGGGGAAATTGTCTCATCATCTCCCAGCTGATGCATGGTTGCTGAGATTGACATAACGAGGGGGGTGGGGGGGGGGGGGGCTACTGCCACCCCAACATGTACGCCACATGGTTACACTATTCGTTAGTCCTTTAACCCCTTTTGGTGTTTTAAACATTGTTATAATGTAGCTATTGAAAAATAGCAGATCTACAAGATCATAGCGTGCCACCGAGTGGCGCGCTACGAGCTTGTAAGTCTGCTATTTTTGAAAAATCGTTGAAAATATTTATTTCAGAAAACTGGAGGATTTAGAAGATTTTTTGTAAATTTTGAGGCCAGGCCTAAATGGGTTATTGCACCAGTGGTCCTGCCTTTTTTTTTTTTAGAGAGGAGCTCCTAAAAAAAAACACAACAACATACATTGGACCCGTGAAATTCCTGAGCCATCGAAAATACCTTCCCACAGCGTTGCCACTCGCACGTCGACATCGCCGACAGCCCCTCCTGTCGCTCACGCCGCGTGTCTCCCCACACGCCGCATATTATGTGCGCGTTTGCGCATGAGAAAGAATTTGTATCCATACAGCGATACAAATGTGCGTGCGTGCACGTGGGTGTGTGTGTGTGTGCGACTGTGTTTTATGCCTTCTACCTGGCAGATGCGACTCCAGTTCATTCCAGAGCCCTCACCCGTGCCCGCCTACTTTATTTACCCCCGATCTCCAATATAATGCTTCAGTGAACGTTGGGCAACTTTGAGACGCAAGTTTCAATCACTAGCCCGGCAGCACTCTCTCTCTCTCTGTGTGTGTGTGTGTGTGTGTGTGTGTGTGTGTGTGTGTGTGTGTGTGTGTGTGTGTGTGTGTGTGTGTGTGGTGTGTGTGTGTGTGTGTGGGTGTGTGTGTGTGTGTGTGTGTGTGTGTGCATACGTTCGTGACAGTGTGAAGTGGACTCAAGGCGACAAAGACACTACAACATCAGAACGGGGAGAGAGAGAGAGAGAGAGAGAGAGAGAGAAGAGAGAGAGAGAGAGAGAGAGAGAGATGAGAGAGAGAGAGACAGGACAGAGAGACAATGCATGATAACAGTGAGACTAGTTTTGGGGGGAAAGACAGGGGAGGTAAACGGGAGTGATGGATCTGGAAGGGGAAAAAATGAAGAAAAGAGAAGTGTGAGACAGAGAACAAAATGTCAAAAAAAGGGAGACAAAAATCACGGACCATAGTATATTCTCAGACTCAAGACAGACACACAGGTAGAGACTGCAGGGGATCAGAGACGGAGAGAGAGAGAGATGGAAGCAGAGAGAGAGAGAGGGACAGAAAGACAGAGAGAGAGAGAGAGAGAGAGAGAGAGAGAGAGAGAGAGAGATAGATAGAGAGAGTTGGAAACTAGCAGCGAGGAAGCAAGCAAGAATGACAGATGGAAAAGGATCACAAGCATGTATATGTGTGGGGTAAAGAGTGAGAGAGCACACAAAGTTAGAAAGCACATAGATAGGGAGAATGAAGAATTACAGAAGAGTGAGTATCCATCTCCCTCATGGGCAGCGAGGGTGAAGGTCTCTCGCCCACTCAACACGGGCGAGCAGAGCTGACCGACAGGCTGCAT